>NC_092192.1:12815157-13115157 GCF_043641665.1 Enoplosus armatus
ATAATCCCTTCTCTCTCCCCCTCTGCCTCTCATTCCACTCCACTTCCACCAACACACAGTCGGACTCCTTTTTGTACCCCAGGGGGAATCATGCTGTATTGCGGGGGGAACTGTAACAGGATTTCTGCAGGATCTCGGGTCAGAGCGGGTGGTCATACCTAACTGAATAAGAAGAATGAGAAAATCAGATCATCTGCAATAAAAGCCGATATATTTCCTTACGGCGCGCATGCAGCCGGTCTTTGCTATCTGTGATAATGATAGGATTTATTAGCTAAAGCGAAATGAAAAATGGAGGCACATGTTGACACATCCATCCATCAACACATGGCTGACAAGATGGCAAACTGTATTGAAAAAGGAAACGGATGATCACAACGAACATTCAAAACCTAAACTAATCAGAATCAGAATCAGAATCAAAAATACTTTATTGATCCCCGGAGGGAAATTATATCAACTAATAGCATCACTTTCTGAATTACCCGTGAGCTTAAGGCATGCACTTGAATGCACATGCATGCAAAGTTGCACATATCACGACATGAGTGCCACCTACACACACAACTACACACACTCAGGCAGTGGCTATCACTGCAGCAGGAGCGGAGACAAAGAGACAGCTTCTCACTGGGAGAAAATGTGGCTTGCAAAATAGACGCCTGTCACACAAAAACACACTTGCTGATGAAATTTTTTTATTGTTATTTTTTCAGTGTTGCTTTTGGCAAGTACGAGAATCTCCTCTAAATCAGACATGGTTCCTCCTGCTCCCCTGTCTGGTTTTGCTGTGCTATGCATCCTGTATGGATGGACTGTAGTTGAGATGGATAAAGGGAAGACAAATGAGCAGGAAATGAAAAGAGAAATTACAACGGGAATGAGATGAATTGGGAACAAAAGAAAACAAAGAGGAACTGAAAGGGAGATTAGCATGATTAGAAATAAACTGACAGGCTACAGTCTGGAGGAGAGAATTGGGAGAAGGAGGAAGACGCGAGACTTTGTGTTTATTGGTTCATTGAGCCCTGCAGTTAAAATACAGACTAACATCCAGACAGGGGTGGCATGGAGGAGAGGAGAAAAAGGCTATCTGTCCACACTGGATGCTGCTTGCACCGCATTGTTATTAGCAAAGCCCCTCCACCCACTACCCTCACTCCTGTCGCAGAGAAAAATGTTAACTCTTGCATGGCTGGTGGGTGAAACTGTATGAGGGGACAAAGGGGAGAGGAGAGGTGAGGAGAGGAGACGAGTTCACTTCTAATGCAAAGCAGTCACAGACAAAGAATTCAACGATGGTGGAATTCTCTGTGGGACCGTGAGGAAGTTGGCACATGCTCACACAAAAACACACACACACACACACACACACACACACACACACACAGTCAGACATAAAGCTGGCAAGGTGAGACAGCCCAGACAAAGAAAAGCTGACTTAGACAGGCTGAGTCACTTCTGTTTATTTTAGGAAAATATGATAATAGAAACAAATGATGCTGCAGAGAGAGCGAGGAGGGGGAGGAAAGGAAAGGGGTTGTGGGGGATTCTAGTTTGTATTGTAATGTGTTAAGTGTGTGTATGCATGTGTAATGTGCAAGTGGCAAACCCCAGGGGTGTGGGGGAGGGATAACTGGCAAAGGATCAGTGAGAGGTGAGCAAGAAAATAGAGCGGGCTGAGGGTTTTGGGGTGGTGATGATATGCAAAAAAATATATGGTAATGGTTGGAACTGGCTGTGTAACAAAAAGACTGTTTTCATACATTGGAACAAGGGGAGGCGACAGAGTATAAGACGGGACAAAGAACTCCTTTGGGAGATTAAAGAGGAATGCTCACTTTAAGGATTCACATATGCTGCTGCTACTCTGATGGATGAGTTTATTTTTGGGAACATGGACAAGGCTCAAAAAGAATGTAGATGCACAACGTGGGGAAGTGTCATGAAAAATGAATGATGTGGACTTGCTGAATGTTTCTGTGGCTTTTCACATTCAAGTATAGCACCTGCAGTTATATCCTCATAAGAACAGTAGCGCTCACACTTGCACAGTTGAAGTTCATTCAAAGAGTCGCATTCATTTGCTTAATAAGGGCTGTAGCTTGCTGACAAAAATAATTGAAATGACACAAAATACATTAAAAAACCGAAGGACTGCACACATTTAGCAAATTGATACATGCACATACACACAAGTGAAAAGGGTATTTGATGTGACTGCCCACAGGACAGGGAAATGTGTGTGTGTGTGTGTGTGTGTGTGTGTGTGTGTGTGTGTGTCATCAGCGGAGGCGTGCCTCTCTGTTCACCCTCTGATGTCCTGCCTGTGACTGCAGGGGAGGAGCTACAACAGGCTCATTGCCACCTTCCAGACAAAGACAGCGTGAATTTGAGAACGTGTGTTGACACTTCATTCACACACACACACACACACACACGCACATCCTCATGCTGAGCAAAGAGAAGCCTCCACATTGTTTAATTATGAGTGATCATCACAACACAGGTTAGTGAAACAACTGCAGCCTCTTCCTCTTTCTGTCCTTCTCTCTCTTGTCTCTCTTTAACTACTTTCACATACACATTAGTTTTCTACAACACAGAAACCACTGTGGTATCAATAAGCACAATACTTTTGTTCAACAAAAAGAGAAAAAGAAGCAAGAAGAAAAAAAGAAAATCTTGGAAATACATAATCAACATGGAATTGAGAAGCATACTGACATACTTTCCCTCCTCTCTCTCCTTCACTTCACTTATCATCTCTATTTTCTCCCTCCCTCCTCCTCCTTCTCCTCTGTTCTGTCCTATAAAATGACCTTGAAGGTCGCACCGGTGCGCTACACTCATGGGGTTTGTGACAAACTGTCTTACCTGCAGAAACACACACACATAAACACCTGAGCCCAAGCACTAACACTCACACACACACACACACACACACACTGCTGCGAGTGGCTTTCCTGGCAGAGATCTGCTGAATTGATCGCTGTTCAGACATTGCAGAGGTCAGATGTAATGAATCAATCATACATTCATCAGCATCTGGAACAGCAGCTACAGTCGCTACAGCAGCTACAGTTACAAGCCAAGGCCACGGGCTCTGCTGCCCTGCTTCGATGCAGTGTCAACCTCCGCATTAACATGACCGGGAGGGATTGGCAAGATTTAGCAAAGTGGACTGGAAGATCCATAGATGTGGGACGTCTCTGATATTGGGATCAATAATGGCAAGCAGACAATGCCAATAAACACAAAAAACAAACTTCCCACACATGTTTTATGCACAACACATCGACCACGTTTGGGCAGTGCAGCCAAATGCTAAACGACGTGAACCTTTTCACAGTATCAAGGACAATCTGATCATCCGACACTGATCAATCAGGACTAGAGACAGCTGAGCATGAAAGACATGCCCTCCATCTGCTCACCTTTATTTGATCCATCCCTTCCTGTCTTCCCTCTCCTCCCACCCCCCTAAGTAGCCGAAAGGTGAAGCTGAGGAATTGTTGCAAAAGTAACTAAAGCACATAAAAATACTGTGCATGAGTATTTGACTAAGGCTTCTCTGGCATTACACAGGAGTTAGAAGAATAAGAGGTGAGGTCTTTATGTGTGAGGCTGCAGGAGCAGGGCAGTCTCATTCGTGCCTTTATTGGTAAATGAAGGCGAAGAGAAGAAACAGAATCAGAATGGAAGCATTTTACAAAATGAAACCACCATCTGTGGTAAATCGTTAAAAAAGGTTTCCTCGAAGGTTTGATATGTCTCCAAAGAAAGCATATCTTTAACTCAACTTCACACTCTTCACATACTGCTCATGCTCCTTTGAAAACCACTTCCATTAAATGGCTAAAGTCTGAGTCAGCATAACAGCACTACTACAACACGACTATAACACAATTGGTATCTTTTTTTTTTATGGGTAAAACTGTTAAGGATGGAGCTACAGAATGGAGCTTTTTCCATTTTTGTCTCACAACAATTATTATTGTATTATAGTACACAATCGGCCATTCCCAGAAATCTTACGAGACATTTCACAAAACTAACAGATAAAAAATAAGAAACAATCATTCTCACAAAATAATCAGAGTGTCTTCATTGTCACCTCTCAGGACAGTGGATCATAGCTGGGGTCAGGTCTAAAGCCTGGCTAATCTACGTCTGATCATTAGCACCACCAGACCTGACCTGCTCCATCCATCACACCAACCTGCTCTTCCCTGTCTGACCTCACTCCCTCTCTCCAAACCCGCTATACTCTGCTTTAGCCTACTGGCCCACTTACTGTATGATCTGCGGGTCAACTCCCATGTTTCAGTCTTGTTTTTTTTTTTTTTTTCCTTTTCAGAAACAGGCTGTGAGATTTCACAAACCCCCCCCCCCCCCCCCCCCCACAAACTGCACTACATCAGACATGCGAAAACAAAACGATCAGATCCATATTTAGCTGAGAATGCCGAGCGAACCGAGTCAGCACCAAGACCCGAATCACACAAACAGAAATACGTGCGACACTTCTTCACGAAACCGATGCTGGCCTCCGAAGCATCTTTGCAAAAACAAAAAAAATACTCGCAGGGTGTTTTCAGTTGTGCGACTTACCTCCAGGTTTCTCTGGTGTTGATTCATTTAAGAATGTCGGTGAAATGCCGGAGTTGCAAAACGAAACACAAGCGTGTCTTTCCACTCTCTCTCTCTCTCTCTCTCTCTCTCCCTCTAACTGGCAGCGTCTGACTGAACAGTGCAAGGAGAGAGAGAGATGCTGCGGACAGCAGGAGGGAGGAGGAGGAGGAGGAGGAGGAGCGGTGCTGATGCTGCAGCCGACACCTGGCAGAGCATCTTATGCTCAGTCGCCCGGGCTTTTCTCTCTCAACACATTTGCGCCCTCTGCTGGATCCTGTGAGAAGTAGGATGAGTAGAAGCGAAAATCAGTGGATTTAAATAAACAGCCACATAAACAGTCACCCAAAGAGTCTGAATTTTGAAAGGCTCGTTTTATTTACATGAGTTGATACATGAAACATACACAGACTTTAACCAAAGGGGAAAGGAGGAGAAAAAAATATTTAGGCATTTCAAATCCAAGTGACTTTTAATGTGAATTATAACAAAAAAGGCAATATTTGTCTTCTTTTTCTTTGTTAGAATCAGTCACATGTCATACAGTTGTTTAGTATTTCAACAGAGACCTGGAAGCCATTTTATGCTGACCTATTACATCTATACATCACATGTGTATACCTGAAAACCTATGGACAGTTTATAACACCTGAATACACTTTGACAAAAAATGAAATTAAATCCTAACTGAAGGCTCAGTTACAAGCTTCTTCTGGAGCTTTCAGCCGCATCTCATGACCTTCTTCAGCTGATGGAGTTTGTTCAGTTGTCATGGAGACAGCTCTGTTGTCATCACCTGACCTACAGTGAGTATGGCACTTTGACCTAGTCCATGTTGGCACTGATACAGTGACAACTGAGCTATCGCCATGACAACTCAGCAAGCTCCACCTGCTGAAGAAGGCCGTGAGATGCAGTTTAAAGCCAGATAAAAGGCTAGAAACTAGACCTTTAGTTTTTGCAAAGCCAAGGATGAACTTTCATGTTCACCACAATGCACATTTAGTGAACAACCATGTTGACGTGACAATGAAGTCGTGTTTCTAAAAAGGTACAGTTTTGTGCGTAAATGCAGCAAGAGGAAAATAATGCTCGTCTTCAGTGAGGCAGTGTTGAGTGACGGGAAACTGAACCACAGTGATGAATAACAAAATGGGAAAACATTGATGATGAGTGACAAACTCAAATAAACAGATTTTCAACATTTACACACAGTCTTAAACAAACTGGAAGCCAACAACCAAGAAAAAGGCAAGCAAAAAGGGCTGAGAAAGTGATGTAATCACAGCAAAATAACATGAAGTAGCTGGTAATCAACCCAGCAGATGGATTTGAAACATCAAAAGCCTGATAATGTGACACACGTTATGTAAAGAGAAGGATAAGGTCAGCATGAAGCAGCATCAAAGGAGAGAGAAAGAAGCTATTTTTTTAATCTATTTATATGTGAATATACACAGTATTTATTTCCGAAGTACACACTGAAGTTTGGCATGACATGAAGGAATAACAAGTACTTATTATGACAGAAGATAGATTTTCAAATTCACATGAATCCCTTTGTATTTATTCAACAGAATATCAAATTTCACGAGAAAAAACCCCAAATAATTACCACCACAAATATTCACAACTAACAAGGAAACTATAAGATCAAACATGAATTGTTTTATGTTTTCAAACTGAATTGTTGTTACAATATAACATGTTTTTGTAATATGTTATGCTGTGCTAAGTTAGATTTCTTTAAAACAAATAAAATTATGGGAAATGGGATTTTCATGTGCTTTGACTATCTGTGAAGCTGCAAGTTTTAACTGAAGAATTAAAAAAATAGATATCGCAGAATTTAAGTATAATTACTGCGATGTGTGACAATTCTACAACATAATTAATGTTATGTACCCAAACTATCAAAACCCTTGAAAAAGTCTGTCATGCATGGTTGATAAAAGTGATACTTGAAGTAGTAACGTGATGTCACAGATTATTATTACACTTCCACTGCGAAAGGAAAGGAACTTGTTTCTGCTGCAGTCATGCCAATATCCTATACTTCTAGTTTTGTAACTGCACTTTTTGTTAATAAGGCATTAATGGTTAAAGTCAAGACAGACAAAGGTGAAGGCAGTGCTTTTGCCAACCCTGAGGATTAAGTTTCAGTTGCACTGATCATGTAAACAAAATATAAGGAACACAATGTCAGACGCAAACAGGGCAACATAATATAAGCCTTTTGTCTAACTTACAAATAATTTACTGCAAGAAATATAAACAATATCTTATATACACAATCTTGATTATACATGTTTCTACTTATAGACAACTTTGTTGTAAAAGGACACGCAGTGAATGCACTAATGGAAACATGATATACATGTTGATGAATAGGTCTACATTTAAATGATGAATTAACATTTTGTTAAAAAGGGAAACTCCACCGATTTTACACCTCAAAGTGTTTACAGGTCTGCAGGAGTACTACTGCAAAGTCTGATAAATTGCCTCAACTGACGTCACTTCAGTCATCGTCGGTTGGCACTACAACTTTGTTGGACTGTGGGTAATGTAGGCGCCAGGTTTTGACAAGGAAGAAGAAAGTGTGGAATAAAAAAGATGATATCTCTGGTTCTGCTGTGTTGACTTTTGTCCATTTGTCCAACTGTCCATTGTGAGTCAGACAATGTTAAGGGAGTGCAATGGTAAATTGGTGGAGTTCTGTTTTAAGTTCATGAAAACAGAGAACATATCTAAAAGCATTAGATTGTTCAATGAAAAAAAACTAGGTGTACGTGTTGTGAAATACTACCATATCAAATTCTTTGTAGGCTTTCAGTTAGTTATAAATATGAAGTTGAATCACATAATCTGAAAAGCACAATGGATATGACCATGTTTTAGGAGGAGGGTAATAAAAAGACATTCACAAACATGAGAAAAGGCGTATAATAAATTGAGAACAAATACATTCAGCTAAATTCAACATTTTAAGAAAAAAAAAGAGAAAAAGAGAAACTGAACGTTACAAGCTACAGATGCAAAAAGACACAGCAGCCAGCACTGTGAAAATCCTCTATCATCTAATGTTACATGACATTAACTGACATTCAGCGACTGTCAGTGTCTCCACCTGATGTCCTGAACATGTGTCAGGATTCACATATCAGATTTCATATATTTACCAAGGGTATTAAATATCTCAAAAAAGACAGTGTCACTATTATTGTGAAGAGGATGTAAAATCAGGTATCTGTTAACAATGTATTACTAGTCACATGGTTTGAAATTTAAAATTGGTAGGCTTTAGACCGAATAACTTCCTCTGAATCTCTGTATCTCAGAGTAAGGAAATGTTTAATTTCTTGTTAAAGCAGTTTCTGCATCATAATTTGCCGCCAGATCCATGGCTTATGATTGTTCATGAATGCTTCTTGCTAAGACATACGCCTGCATTAAAATCATACGGTATAGGACCCAGACTTTGCCTTTGGCAAGTCAAAGCCTGGTACCTCAGATGGTATCAAACAATCCTTTGGACTTAAAATTGGACTCATGGAAACTGTAAGCTACAGCTTCCTGTTGGCCCACTTACACGTGCAGCTATTGGCCCGACCACCCGTTTCTGCCAGTGAACAAGGGTAATTATATCATTGACAAGCCAAGTGTGTAGCAGTGTATTGTGCAAACTCTCACTTGTCAGGGACGACTGTTAGAGCAGCATTTCAAGATCAGTTGGCAGGTTTAAGAGAATGCAGCTATTGGTACTCATCTGTATCTAATACTAACTGTGTATTCAAAATGATGTAGATATATACAGTAGTTATTATGTTTCAACAGAAGGAAAGACAAAAAAATGTATTACTGTTGAACTTTCTGGCACCCAGACAAAAGCTGTTACCACATGTGCACATAGTCCTACTGCCAGCAACGTAACCCAGACACTCTTCAAAGAAGTAACTACGACCCATCATGAAGAGAAAAAAATATGACGGCCTCCCACTATCTCTGAACCTCCCCGAAACACTGACATATTTTGTGTCTCCAACATGAGTCCTCCCCCCTCAGACAGCCAAGCGATAACGAGCAGTTGAAGCTCAAGGCCAAGCTAAAGGGTACAAAATACTGAAATAATAAAACATGTCAATTACGGCTTCAAAAATCCTGTTGTTCTACCCAGCAGTCAAGAGGGAAAGTCACAGATTTGTGAATTTGAGGTCAAAGTTATTAATCATTAGTTTCCCCAAAAGGGAGTACTGCCAGTAAGGGGCTGGGAGTTGTCCGGTCAAAAATACTCTTAAACAGACAGACTGGCGTCAGGGCAAGTTGAGATGTACGCAGCATGTTCTAATGCTTCCTACAAATCTCCATCGTCCTCTTCTCTGCCATAGTGCAGGAAGGCCTCCTTTTCTGGTGACATGGCCTCTGAATCGCGCTTGAAGCCATTCATCTCCGTGTCTGGAGACGAGCGGGCCAATGCGGCCTCAGCGCTGTGATGAATGCCATAGCCGAAATAGATCACTAAACCTGAAAAAAAGAGCAAGACATAGTGTCATTGTTTGTGTAATATAGTCACTCAAACTACATTTTTTAGGTTGTTTTTGAAACCTCCAGTTGCAGTGTCAGCTCATGCCAGCAGACTGAAAATAAACTTTTTAAAAAAAAAACATTTTGAAAGCTGTCTTGGTTATGCATTCTAAGGAAGTTTGCCCTCTGATATTTGAGAATCAGCATTAAATTGCAACTGTCAAAATTATAGATAATCATAATTCTTTTTTTTTTAACAACATCCATGTTTCATTTTGTCAGTCAACACTCAAAACTAGATGTCAGATTATTTGCTGGATGCATATGTTTCAAAACAGTTCCTGCTTGCAACTGTGTTACCACAAAATGATGACATAATAAGGCGGACTGAACGGTCACTTTCGTGGATTGCCTATTTCAAGCTACTAAAGCAAGAAAAGTGCCAGTTGTGTGTAATTAGTCTGAGAGCATCAGCAGTGAAGAGTAAAACAACCATCCTGTAAACAGAGACACTCAAGTGAAAGGTGTCAAGACCCTGGAAAGACAAGTATGGTGATAGAAATGGAGACTATCTACCTATGGCCATCCAGATAGAAAATCGTATCCAGGTGCCTCTGTCCAGCTGCATCATCAGGTAAACATTGACAAACATGCTGATCACTGGAATGAAGGGTAGCAGTGGAACCTAAAGAGTCAAATATCATAGAGAGGAAACATGGTGGCTTGTGTTAAGACATAGCAAACTTTCAGTGTAAGGGCCAGAGTGTTGAAAAAGATGCAAAAACTACTGATTTTAATCCATACTATCCCACACAGATTGAATTTCTGGAATCAAACCTTGAAGGAAAGTTTTGTCTTGCTCTCAGGCTGTCTCCAGATGATAAAGGTGAGGAGGAGACACACCATGAAGATGACACTGAGGGCAATGATGTTCCACACAGCAACGCCTCCCTGCACTGCCAGTATACTGAACACCAGGATCAACGTTCCTGAAGTACATACGTTTTTATATTATTTCATGTGTAACTCTGCAGAAGTGCCATGTAATTCAACACTCAGGACTCTGTAAGGATATTTTAAATGAATCCACTGAATCTTCATCTGGATTCAAGGCAAATGAAGCCTCTTGTCAGCTTCTTTACTAAAGTACTAACACATTCACTTAATTAATTAAAAGTAGGCTTACCCATGACAGAAGCACAGATGTTGACGGCAAAGCCTGACACTGTGGATGGCTCAGGGTTGTCTGGGAACAGGAGGGTCTTGAAGCTGAACCTCTCCTCCATACCGGGCAGGATGCCTATACTGGGGACACTGATGCCGTCGCTCAGCTCCGCCTCCTCCTGAGTATTGGCCATCTGATACACCAGACTGGGCTGCTCGGGTTGGTACCTGACACAATCAAACACACACACTAAGCTGTTTCACCAGTGCGCATTACTAGTGAACAATGAACCTGCTTATGAGTAATGGCAACCAGGTGGTGTCACATTTTTAGCAACAGCAGTGTAACTCAGTCATAATTATGTCAGGTAATATAAAATTAACGGAGTATGAAACTGCTTTCAACGAACTGCAACGAAGAGTTTCCACCTCAAGCTGGACCTTGACTTCAACTTCAACATGAAAATCACTGTGCTTCTCCGACTACTTGCAAGTGTAATTTCCACCTCGCATTCACGCATGAACCTTTGACAACTCATGAAAAAGTATGGACAGGTGCAAACCCAGTGTCCTTAGTTAAACTCTGCATACTTAAGTACCCCCACTGACCTGAGCACCAGGACACAGGCAGCAACTAATGTGTAGGCCAGCAGCGTCCCTATTGACATCAGGTCCACCAGGTCCTTCAGGTCAAACAGAAATGCCATGATAGCTTTAAAGACCAAGAAAGAGGAAAGAGAGAGTTGGAAAAATGAGATTACCTTTGTACATTTGTTACCGTAAAACATAGTTAGAGGACCATAATTTGTTTTCAAGCTGGTCCTCTGATTTTCCATAAACATGTCTGAGGTTTCAATGTCTAGGTCTTGTGTGGTAATTACAGATTTTTCTAGCTACGCTAGCTAACGGGCTAAACTAAGATGGGTGACATGGTAAATTACATCTGCTTAACATCAGCATGTTAGCATGCCGACGTTATAATTTCGCTCAGAGCCCTGCTGTGTAGTACATCCTCACAGAGCTGCTAGCATGGCTGTAGACTTGGTGTGCAGCGTTAAGGTCACAAACATGTTGATTTAGTGGCGCAGCTCACAGCTAAGCACATAGGTAAAAGATTGGTAACTACCTCTGCTACAACACAGCCCTTTTATAGCAGCAATTACAGTTACAAAGGATTTTGAAAAACTCATGTTTAAATGCCCACAAGTAATGGTTAAGCCACTCTTTCTGTGTTACTATTTGTGTCCCTAATTAGCATCCAATAATGACTGCTGAGAGAGGTCAAAACTGATCATGCAGGACGTACTCCTTTTTTTCTTGCTCTTGATTTTCTTTAATTCAACTTTTATCATCTCATGCCTTCTTCCTCCTCACTCTATGCCCCGGCCTTCTTAATCCCCCTCTCTCCCACTCTCTCCTCAAATACAGGCCTCTATTTTCCTTATCCCTCCTTAGTTTACATTCCCTATCCATCTTACCAGACATAACCCCGGCGATCATAGTGGACGTTATGGGGGATTTCCTCTCGCTGACGCGGGCTAGGAAGGAGAAGAGCAGGCCATCCCGAGCCATGGCAAAGATGATACGGGGTAGGGGGAACATGGAACCCAACAGACTGGGGTTGTGTGGGAAGAAAAACATCAGATTGGGATGACAGTTGTAGGTGTAGGGTAGAGGAACAAAAGGGAAAGGAAGAATTGAAAAAGGTCAGTAGGGGAGAAAGGGGAAGAATTAGCGAAAGGAATATGGTTGGCAAGATAGGAGTTGTAGATAGAGCAGCAGGGGCATGATGTTGGACCAAGGATATTCTGATGCCAGCATGCAACCTTTCTCCCCCTTAGATAACAAATGGTGCTCCACATGCTGTTACTTTCCATTATAATGTAAAAATCTTTGGTTACTTCAGCGTGCAGTTTAGTTTGGTGTTTATTTTCCTTTTTGCCGGTAGAACTGTTCTCCTTAAGATCATTAAAAAACAGAACAAAAAGTTGAGCCACTGACCCATGTTAGAATAATGACAAAGTATAACCTGGGCTGCCTAAACCAACAACAAAGAGACCTGGCCATGTAAAACAGGATTAGAGACAGTTAGTGGTGCCCTTTTCATGCTGGAGCGCTGATTTCCGGCAGGTTTCCTCAAAACACAGTTAAAATGATTTTGCAATTGGCAGGCCAGAGCAACCTGGCGCAGTTCAGCCCAGCAGCATGAAAAAAAGCCTCAGTGAACATGGATGCTGTTTTGAAGCATGCGTGTTAGTGTCTCACCTGCCCCTATGCCAGAGGTGAGGGTTGCAGTTAGCGGGGTTTTGGTGCGGGCGCTGATCTCAGCCATGAACTTGAAAAGCAGCCCATCGTCAGCCATAGCCCAGATCACACGGGGCATAGGGAACATAGCACCCAGCAGGCTACCAGGGGGGGAAGACCAGGATATATAGTATCCACACTTACACCCACGAAAATGCCGTGAAACATTCATGAACAGAGACACCAGCTCACATATACAAGAAACATACATATACATACAGTACATTTACACACATAATATACTATATATCGAGCATTGCATATACTATAAGAATAATACTGACATGCAGGAACATGTGTAATATCAAAGCATACATATATGTTCACGCCCATCAACACCCATACTAGGCACAATTTCTTGAATTAAGAAAGCATATAATTCATAATCACCTATTATAATTATCTATCAAAGAAATAGCCATTAAAAGTATGTGCAAAATAAAGTATATATGTATAATAATACTAGCATTATAAAACCGATTAATTATTAATAAAAATACAGTGTGTGGTGTCCTTTGGTGACATGAGTTAAAATTACATAATCACATACTGTACATATACTGATGGTAGTAGCACTGCTGTTATTTTTAGCTAAGGGATCAAATGCCTTCTGAAGTTAAATATACACTCTCTCTCACACACACACACACGCACACACACACGCACACACACACACACACACACACACACAAGTGTCTATATGTGTGTGCATGTTTATCTGAGCGAGAGAACTACAGGACATGAGCATGCATTTAAAACTAATGGCAGACCAATGCAGGTGTGTGTAACTGCTTACCTAGTAGACAGAGCACAAAGGGAGCCTACAGCTACAGCATATTTGGCTCCTCCCCAGCCAACATATTTAAAAGCTACAGGCAGAGGGCTCTTGCTGTCCAGCAGGTAGTATGGCATCATGAGGGTGAGGGCAGCAGAAACACCAAAGTACGCTACAAAGCAGATGAGCAGCGAGGATACGATGCCGATAGGAATGGCTCTCTGGGGGTTCTTCACTTCTTCACCTAGGGCGAAGATGGTGAAAAGACAAGGTTAAAGCGGCAAAATGTACAGGTTGAATTATTTATTACTTCCCCAGGTGACAAAGCACATTTTATTTCTGTCAGACACAAAGGACACAGGAATATTTACTGCAATAAACCATCTTATCAAGAAAAGTAAAAAAATCTATTTAGATTTCAGAAGAATTTACCACTTTTGACTGAGACATGCTGATACTGTGTTAAGGCAGGTAACTGCAATATAATTTAGAAGTTCAATCTCCCTATCAAATGTATGTATAATGACATGCATTTGTTGTCATGATGAGCTGAGTCACTGTTATACATTTTCTCCAGTGTCACAGATCAGAAGAACTGTTTTGTTTGCATTAAGAGGAACTTGGAATGGCTCATTTCATTTTGGAGACTTTCACTTTTATTTCCTTTTTTTCTTTTAAAATGATCTTTTCAGGCATTTTTGCCTTTATTGGATAGTGACAGCTGCAGAGAGACACAGGAAAGGTGGAAGAGAGAGAGAGAAGTGATAACACGCAGCAAAGGGCCTGGGCTGGAATCAAATCCTGGCTGCTGCGGTAAGGACTCAGCCTTAATGATGCACCTACTTTTACTTTATTAAATAAGTCGTTAGGCTTATGTAATAACAGTTGCACTAACATGAACCCATTAGCTGCTATAGCACTGTTTGTTGGTCACTAACTATTCACATTTTAATGAAAGCTTTGAGCAGATTCGGAATTGTATACACCATTCACTCTTTCATGGTTGTATTTCATGGCAGAATTCCAGTAAATGTGGAAAAGTGGGCGAGCAGATGTATTTAAGAAACATTTTGCTTGGTATTTTGCAACAAATTGAACAAGGAGCTTATTTTCCCTGTGCACCCACAAGACTGAAACACCCACCTATTCAGCTGCAGGTGATTACGCAACAGAGCTCCTCAGACGAACACTCACGTCTTGTTCTGCTGTGAAATCACATTGCGATGATGGAGTGCGTATAACACTGTCTGGATCCTCTCCTACACTGCTATTCATGACAGGTGACAGCTACTGATTGGCCAAGATTATTGTTAAGTCGGGGGTCATAAGCATAGCAGTGGTAACAGTAGTGTGGATGTCTGCGTGTGTGTGTGTGTGTGTGTGTGTGTGTGTGTGTGTGTGTGTGTGGAGGGGGAAGGGATAATGGCTTCATGCCAACTTAACTCTATGTAGCCAGAATACACACACATACACACAGAAGATATCATGGGCTTTGGGCTGCCTGAGAGTGTGTGAGACAGACATGCCCCTACAAGCCAAACTCAAGCAATCATTCAGGGTTAACTTTGCACTAGCCAATTAGAATTCAGGAAAAAGAGGGGTGGGAAAACCCGGGGGGCCAGAGAGCAGGCAAGTTGGACGAAACTCTCGCTTTATTACAACCCAGAGGCCTTGAACTGATTAAACATGCATGAAGACACACACCCATAGTGCAGAAAAACATGGGGAACATCTTCTCCCCAAATCTCATATCATGATTTACGCCCCTAACCTGCGTCGCAGTGCTTGGCATTTCGCCAGGAGCAAAACTGGGTCAAACGCACTAAACTGCATCTTTTCTCTCTGCACTGCCCCTCTTATGTAACACTCCTGGATGTTTAAACAAGCTTAGGATTGAAATGGTCCCAACTCCAGAGTCGGTTACCTTCCCCCGCCCCAAAACTGAAACATACCCATGAAGCAGTAGAAGGGATACGAGAAGTGGAACAAGAGGGGAACATGGCCAACAGAGTGTTTTCTGGTTTCATCCAGCACTGACCTGTGGTGGCGATGCAGTCAAATCCGACAAAGGCGTAGAAGCAGGTAGCAGCTCCCGACAGGACGCCTGTGAAACCAAACGGCATAAAGCCGCCTACTCCTAACATCTCTTTGGTGGGCAAGATGTCTGTCAGACTGGACAGGGGAGAAAAGAAACATTAAAATCAACAGAAAATAACCTGTAGTGGATGAATTTGTTGTTTTAAATGGCCAGTTCATCCAAATAAATAAAGAAAAACAAGGTAGTTCCAACAGTTTGTGAGGTCTGTGGATTAACTACAGTAGATGAGACAAGCTGAAATTCATCAGCTGAAAAATGTAGTGCCAAATATAACAGGATGTTTCACATCACATCTTCCTTGTGTGTAATAAGTGAGGGTGTATGTCCACGTTCTCACTTGAGGCTGGAGTTACTGGTATAATTGGCATGTAGGATCTCTTCAGGGTCTAACTGCCAGTTCTTCAAGGTACCTTTGACCAGGCCAGAAACCACCATGAACAACAAGACCAGGATGTTGATGCACGTAAAAACCTTGTTCACCATGGCTGACTCTTTGACCCCAAATGCCAGCAGACCTTAGAAATGGAGAGGAAACAGGCAGGAAAAAGGACATGAAAACCTGTTTGCAGCAAGAGGCGAGAGAGAGGGAGACAGAAAGAAAGGAAGAGGTTTTCCTACCTGTAAGGGTGATTATGATGACAACGGCAAACATGTCAGGGTACTCTGCCAATATACCTGGTGCATTCATGGCCATGTACTCTCTGCAGAACTGCTCTATGCGCTTCCCTACCAACTCGTCGAAGGTAGCGCTCCATGCACGGGCGACACTGGAGGTACCTGAGATGGAGAAAGATTTCATGGGATCTTTTTCCAGTTTTGTCACCAAGCTTTTGGTTCTGTTGTTGTATCCTCTCATTCCGTTTCTGCACAACAACATAGTAGTAAATGCTGTTTACTTTCAAGCAGCAGTGTGTTTACCAATGACATAGGAGAGGATGAGGTTCCATCCAGTGATGAAGGCCCAGAGTTCCCCTACAGTCACATAGGAGTAAAGGTAAGCTGAGCCTGTCTTGGGAACACGAGCTCCGAACTCAGCATAGCACAGACCAGCCAACACTGAGGCTAAGGCTGCTATCAGGAAAGACAGCACAATAGCAGGACCTATGGGGGACAATGGATATCATTATTAGAGGCTTTAAGATCTGTCTCACATCTTTTAATCATTTACAGTGACGTGAACTTACCTGAATTCTCGCGTGCAACTGCACCGGCTAGCACATAGACACCAGCGCCCAGCGTGCTGCCAACGCCCAGCGCCACCAGGTCAAAAGTGTTGAGGCATCGGGACAGACGGGAGTCCTCTGTGTTACAGTTCACCACCTTCACCCTCAGCAACTGCTTTCCGAAACCCAGAAGCTTCTCCAGCGCCATGGATCACAGTCTGGCCTCAGGGAGGGGAGGGGAAGGGGAGATGGTCGACCGGGGGTTCAGAGGTCACAGGGGAGAGGTCACACACACCCTGATAGGAGGCAAAGGACAGAGAAAGGATGAGGGACAGTGATTTAAAGTTCCTCACACTTATAATTGATTCGAGTGCTTTAAAATCAGTGCAAAACTTTTTATTTTCAATCTTGGCATTAGATGGGGCCGAGCCAGCTCTGTCGAGTGTACTACAATGTTTTTGTGAAAAATTAATTGTAAAATTGTACAAAACATAACAAGGGATCTTAAATGAACCAGTCACGACAGGAGTACAAACTGATTCGGTATTATTTTGAACCCAAATATAAACCAAAAGTAGCCAGTACGATGCTCGATCCTCTGGTACAGGTCGTGTTTGTGTGAAAGTATGTAGAGGCCACATTCGAAATGACCATCAATAAACACAAGTTGCACATGTGTTACACATTGGGTTACGGGGGTGCACTTGTGCTTGACAAACTTGTTTTAAGTAGAACGCTGATTCCTGGGGTGTTACATAACGCAACCCAAATCCACAATGTGTGACTGCTAGCCAAAAAACCAGGGGCCTATAGGGATAATCCATCTTATTGCTGGATACGTTGCTGACACATGTTACATAATACAACATAACTCACAGGAGAGGAGGCAAAGCCCTTGAACAGACTGTTCAACACAAAGAGAATCATAACTCATGACACAGAAACACTTTCTTGAAACCTGCCGTGCAACAGAGGCTCATCACATTATGTTACTCCTACAGATAGCAGAAGAAACAAAAACTACAGAGCCTTACTATTTACAGTGCCTCTGCTTAGGGTCATACAGTACAAACAAGGACAATTCACCATTATTTTCTGTGCTCGAAGTAAACAGAATTGATAGAGAGAGAATAAGATACTTAATGGCCCAAAGAGGCAAAAAGAAAATCAGACTTTACAAACGTTAAGCTGAAATTAAAGGGGTACTATTGCACTTCCATACAGTTGGGGGGCTCACAAGATGATGTCATCTGGGTTATTTTCTCAAACTTTAGAAAGCTCTTCTCGAGCCACAGGAGACATCTGTTTTCACACGCAGCCCAGCAGTCCTCTTGATGAGTAAACTGGACTTCATGTGTAAAAGACTATCTTTGGTAGCATGTTACTTTCTGACTTAACCGCACACATACATACACTCATATTGTGTGTGCGCATAAAAAAAGACTTTAAAAAAGATGGGAAGGAAGGAGCAGCCAATGCAGTTCGAAACTGTCTCTACCCTCTGGAGGCCAAACACAGCTGTAAAACTTCTTTCTTAAAGTGGCTGCTGAGAAGATTCTCTGGGTCAGGAGTCTGTCAAACATCTCATGCACATTCCCCAGCGCTGAGCTCACATACTGAGAGGTAATACTTGATATTTGGAAGTTAGAAAAAATATGAAGGGCAGATGGATGGAATAGAAAGGTGGAAAAAGAGAGGGGAGGGGGTATAAACAATGTCCTGCAGCAATGTAAGTGAAGTTGTGCCGGTCTGGTAGAAGTCCAGTGGTATGTCCCACAAAAGAGAGAGTGGGAACTGAGAGAGTGACATGCAGCAGCACAACATCGTGATCCATTTCCAGTTCCAGTAATGGCACCTCTCCAGGACCCACTGACATGAGGACATAAACCCAGAAAGGTCATGTGGACAGTGCAACAGTCATGTCACACCTCATGGAAACTTCCACATAAGGGT
Source organism: Enoplosus armatus (assembly GCF_043641665.1). Lineage (NCBI taxonomy): Eukaryota > Metazoa > Chordata > Actinopteri > Centrarchiformes > Enoplosidae > Enoplosus > Enoplosus armatus. The sequence goes on from NC_092192.1 coordinate 12,833,771, forward strand.
AAGCTAAGGTAACGACCTTGTAGCCCTGTTTTTTTTTTTCTTTCCAGAAAACATTCAGGCTCAGATACAAGTTTTCAACCTGGCCTATTTGACCACATATAAAAGCAAATATATTGGAGAAATATATTTTGTAAAATGTCCAATGAATATACTGATATATAAACAGCTTACATTCGAGAAGTTTCCTGTGTTTTCCTAGAAAGTCGTTAAACACATTTAAAGCACAAATACACCTACAGAACTATTGTTTTCCATAGCTCATACAATAAGAAATGCTGAATACAAAACCACAGATTCTATAATGTAGTTGAACTTGAGTCTAATGTGTATATATATATATATATATTATATAGTGTAAATATATATATAAAAACACAAGCTACAAAATTTTTTATTTCCCTTAAAAATAAAAAAAACACTTTCCTATATTATGAAGCTCAGAGCTGAACTGAAACAACTGTGTCATTGTTTGTTTGATTGTCCCACCACAATCAAGATGAAACAAGTCAGAAGACATTGAACTCAGCCTCTCCCACTTGCAGCTGCTATTTAGTGTTGTAGAGGTCGCTATTCTTTAGTCTATCTATAATTGGAAATGATGTGGGAAGAATTACACGTGCAGGCTGTCTTATTGTATATGATCATGGTACTGCATTACTAATAATGCACCTTTTAATTGGAGCTGCAACACTAACAGATTAATTGGTTTTGTTTTTAAGAAAAAATGGCAAAATCTGCTGTCTGGTCTTGTTTTGGAAACTGAAACTTTGGAACTTTTGGGGTTTTGGACTGTTGGTTGGGTGAAAGATGTCACTTTGGGCTTTTGGGAAATGTACAGACCAAAAATGAGTCTAGGAAATAATCAACATACTAATTGATACGAAGATAATCATTAGTTGCAGCTCTACTTTTAATACACATCTCATACAAGATTATACTTAAAAGTTGTAAGTGCAGGGTTTTGTCTAATTGTAAATGGTCTAATTTCCCCCCGGGGATCAATAAAGTATTTCTGATTCTGTTTTGTTTGTTGTAATTTGTTCCATACAGTACATGGTTTATTGTACTGACTTGGAAGACATTACTGTCCAGCACCTGCAATGAATTCATGGATGTATGGGTGTCTCTTGGAGATTACTGTACCCAAAGAAAATGAAAACTGAAAGGGACCATAATCATGTTTGCATTGCATTTACACATTATAATATAAATAGTACATTTCACATATTCAGCAAATGTAATTGCTTGCTTAAGAAGCGCAAACATACAGCAAAATAAGAGTAAATGTAAAGAAACATCTGTTTCATTAATCTGTCAACAACAACAAAAAACTAATGAAAACAGCTGTTACACAAATAATCCTTTAAATTACTGGAGCACACCAGCAGCAGTAAGACGGCTAAGCCCATGATTATATTATTATTCAGCCCAGATTAATAATTAGCTGAATTTTACAACGGCTCGTGTCCCACATTACTGTAAAACCCTGGAAGTTCATTTATAGAATTTGAGTGAAAATACTCAACACACACACACACATATGCAAGCAAACGCATGAAGAAAGTAGCCTATATGAACCACATGACCCCTCACTGGCTGTGAGTTATGCAACTGCTGAGTCAAAACCGTCTTCTGTAAATACAATTCATCACACCAAATGAAAGGACATCTGACAATTCAAAACAACCTGTGTTTGAAACAGGACGAATGATGAAATACACATTGCTATTGTCAATGTCAATGCAGCAGATCAATGTCAAAATGGCAATAACCTGTTGCCCACATGGCAGAATAAGAAAATACATGGAGCACTTACTTGAAACCACCTACAGACACGCTTCAGCTGTCGATCTGAGCGGAAAGTTTGACAGATAAGAAGGATTAAAAGACGTATTTGTTCACTATTCTTCAAGCTGCTGTGAAGAGTGCAGAGAGTTTGATGGCAGCCGTTCTGAAATAGAATCTGGAGGAATCACATGGCCTGGCTATTCCAAGCAGCAAACACACGCACGCACACAAGCATGGTCAAAATGTTTTTTACAGTTACTGGATGCCCATGAAGTCTTATATAATCACATTGTTGCAGTTGCATATATGCAGTCACACTAACCCAGTTTATCTACAAAAGCAGCAGCTTTTTGGAACAGAAATGTACCTCAGCAGGCTCCAACAAGAGGCGGTGGCTGCATCCAGACAAACCGTTGCATTGGTGTAACTCATGCATGCAACCACATACATTTGTACATGCATGCTTGGTTTGAATTCACTGTAATGAAATTATTTATTATTTGCACAGTCATGCCACAGGAATATATACCACAGGTTCAAATGTGGTGCGATTAAAGTTACAAAAACCTTGCAAAATTCAAGATTTAGAAAGCATGGTCCCCTCTTATCTTGTGTACACACACACAGACACACATACATGAGCCGCTGCCAAGTGAAAACTGATTTGGCAGACAGTGCTTTCCTCACATGAGATGTGAGGAAAGCGGAGGCAGTGCCCATCAGTTGGAGGGAGTGGATGAAGAGGAAAGGGGGGTGTGATCCTTCAGAACCAATGAAAGAAGATCATGAATGTGACACAGCTTGACATTTAGGAGGGAGCTAGGAGTCCTTTTCAATATTACTACAAAAGAACTGCATTCATATGGAAGTAACTTGAAGAAGTACATTACCTAAAAAACAGAATAAATAATAGATTGAATACATTTCAGGGTCAACAGAGATTTGGCTTGACACCCACTCTTGTTGCCACTGTGAGATTATTCTTAACACTGCTGACCATTCTTCCTCTTGAGTATTTCTACTTGACATACATGACAGCAAAGGTCATGGATAGCCATATTAGACAATGGTTGGGTGAGACAATGGTTTTTACTTCTGGTATAACAGCATTGCCTTGTACTGTATTAGGGATGATAGTCAGTGAGATTATCAAAATGAAAAAAATCTGTAGGCCTATTCATCTTCAGGTGCAAACATACATACATTAGAGTCTCTTTGGCTGTTCCAATGCCACTCTCATTGAATTGTAATTGAAAAAATATAACGTATGTTTTGTTCACTGTATTGGTGGATGGTTTTACTGTTTTGGAGTTCTGACACATGCATACACTCACTATGGGTGTCCAGCTAACTGAATGGATTTGGGTTCACTGAGGAGAAAGAACAGCATGCAACAGTGGAGTGTTGACTGACTGCTTGTTGACAGTTCCCCATCTATCCCCATCCCGTACGTCATTCTGTACACATGATGCCACCCAACTCTGCTAGGTAGACATCACCATGAAAAGTGATTCCCCCAATAATCAATATTACTGATATCTGATTACTTGTTATGTTTTCAATAATGTCCTGGTGTGGTCTCAACTACCCAGATAATTTAGACAGACTGTATCTTTTGGTCTGCACATGTCAACAAGGTGGGGATGTGTAGCTATTTGACCGACCGTGACGGTGGCAGTTTTAGACACGCCCCACTGGGTCACCTTGAACTTGCGTGGGGATTTCAACAATGTCTGTCAGTTGTGTCTGTCAGGAACAGGCAAAATCTCTCTTTTCTCATCTTCTCTTGCTTCAGTAAAGTCACATATTATATTATAAAAATCATATCAAATAACATATATTTAAATGTTAACAGTTTTTCTTCCATACCTGAGATAACATTTACATTTTTGTTGCAATAGACCACATTTGTGTACATTTATATTCTGATATTGTGTTTTGTTGTATTTTATTGCGATACTTCATATGAACACAGTGCAAGTCAGTTGTACATTTAACAATTCAAAAGCTAGTCCGGGGCATCGCTGCCCATTGAATACAAATATAATTCTCAGAATCTCGATCTGTTTCTATTCCAAGGGCTAATCACTTCCATAAGCATGAATACACATTGTGTGTGTATTACTGCTATTACCAAACATCGTAATAAGCTCCTGATCCATGTTTTGTACACACTGCAATCTATTTACTGCAGCTACAGGCGCTTACATCTTGCACACTGCCTTGACTAGTCAAAGTCAAAAAACAGCAACTGCAACTTGTTTCATCTTCAATTGTGAGTGCAAACAAAAGCTACACGCTGTTCAGAGAAAATACAAGTTTATGCTGGTATTACTAAGCATACAGGCAACCAAACATTAAGCCTGGAGGTGCAGCAGAGAGGAAACATGAAGCCCTAGCATGCTGAAGCCATCTCCAGAATCTCAGTGAACCTGGAAAGCTTCCACACACACCCTTCAGTGGGTTTGTATAGGCTACATACAGTCCTGCAGTCAGCAACTTGACCCACTTTCAGACAAGCTAAAGTTAGACTAACTGGAACTGGTCTGAACCATCAAGATCTAAAAGGTCACCTCTTGTTACCTTAAGTCATTTTTAAAATATGGTTACATTTGGAATATTGTCAATTTAGCAATAATTTATCTCTTTCTGTCACACTTTAAAAAAAATCTGCTTTCACAGAACAATGTTAATGGGCTGTCACTTATACTGTACTTCCAGCTGCTTTCTCAAATGCCAGACTCTGGTGAGAATCCATCAGGCTGAGACAGGTTGCATCATACATCAAACTATCCATCTCTGGCTTTATAACACTACCAGGAGGAAAACTGCACTGTCTACTTGTCATACTTTTGCACATATATTTCATTTCGCACACATTTCAGACGGACAATGGTCATTTTGACAACACTTGCTGGAGTTACTACTTTATATGATGGTTTTACCTGCAAAACATTGGCTATTAAAATGTTGATTTGTTAGGTTTTAAACTACACAACAATTTTACTTTCTATGTTTGGACAGTACATCAATGATTTTAGGGGAGTTCTTCACACTTTTGCTTAAATGAATGGTTTTCTGCAGGATTTGTTTCCATTATGGTACTCTTACCATTACTTTACTGTGAATGAGTACTTCTTCCATCACTTTTGTCTGTGTCTACTCTGTGTGGCCACTTGCTGCTTTCACTCCAGACCAGACGACAGCCGTCTTTGGGCAGTCTACACTGCAGCTCCTGACACAGTCAGTCTCCAGGAATCACCTACACGATCATTGTTACAGAAGATTTACGTAGCGCCTAAATGAAGACTCACCTAAACTTAACTGTTAAGTAAAGAGGTGCAAGTTGCTTGGAAAGGAAATGATGCAATTCACTTGATATTTCTTCGGCTTGTGAAGCCGCATTCACAGGCACGCTGCAGGAAACGGGGGCACTTTGGTTAAAATGGGGTCTGAGTGAAACGAGCATGTGGTTTACAAGCGTGGGTGCGTTCACTTACATGTATTCACGCACACACTCAACTTTACGCACGGAAATGCGTTTCTCGACATCGCTCTGTACTGAAAGTGAGCTAGCCTGGGGTACAGATGCTAGAAAGTTAGCAATTACACATTGCATAATCATTTGCATGCATGTGGCTACGTAGCATAATGCAACGTTGTGTGAGTGGTTCTTTACCTTGTGTACCCTGCAGGAGCGCATGAAGCAGTGATCCAAAATGCAGGCAATTTCCTTGAGAGGTCTAAAATTTTGAAAATCGTACAGAACAAAACTGCGTCGACACACGGAGGTCGGCAAAGTTATAATTCTCTCTTTACAGGTGGTAAAGAGGTATTTAAGGTCTCGGGGCGCTCTGTTTAACGTTCAGATGGAGGAGGGGATACAGAGGCAGACAAGCAGCCCCGCCCGCTCATTACCATTACAGTTGTGCAACAGCCTGCAGCCTGAAACTGCATTAGAGACCAACTGCCACAAGTGGCAACTGGCTGATATCAACATAATGAGACAGGCAATCAGCAACTCTGGAGAACTTTATCAATGAACGCAAAGACACAGCTGCTCCACTGAAAATCACTTTCTGGTCAAAAAGAAACTGAACATCCAGAAAAACGTTTTCATCTGGGAGGTGATTCTCCATAGAGGAGTCACTGCACACTTCAAAAGAATTCTTATTGGAAATGATTTGGGATTGTCCCTTTTATGGTCAGAATATGATAATGTAAAAACACATGAGCCACAGTTTTCACTTAATTGCAACAAGACACCTCCCATTCAAATCAATGTTTTATTCACAGGCAAATAAAATACTAAACCAAAAAGTCTTACAAATCTGAATACAAAGCTCTCAGCTCTGGTAGGGACATCAGGGCAGTCCATAGGTGACAGAGGAGTACTGTGGGATGTAGAGGGGATCAAAGAATATCAACAGTCCCACAAAGACCTAGGAGACAAGTTGGTAGTCAGTCTTTGCCAGTGTGCAATTTCTAATTTTAGGCCAACTCGAAAGTTCTTTTGGCACATATGGAAAAGAAGAGCGTGCGAGAAATTAAGGTGGTCAAGTTGTTTTTACAGTTAGCCAGATTAAATATAGTGTCAGTTTAGAGATCAGACGTCCAAACAGATGCCAGTAATCCATGTCAACAAGTGTTTACTCTTAATAAATTATACATTTAAAATATTGCCCGCATGTAGTATAACAGAGTGGTCTTTTTGAGTTGACAATACACGGCCTCGTTTCAGCATCTGTCTTGAGTTGATATGTGTATGAGCACACCTTTCTATACATTATTCACAATATTTACACAAAGGTTTTTTTCCCCTTCTCTCTTCATTAAAAGGTAACATTAAAGTACACACACTTTTTCCAGGAATCCAACTTAGTGATCCAATGGCTTCAAATGTGCTGAACACAACAAAAGATGGATGAAAGGTTTTCTGTTGCCATGTCCTCTTCTACGACTTGGCTTCCAAAAGTGGCTTGATGTCTTTAATGCCATGTTCTGCTGCCACAGTGATGATGTGGTCCAGGGCATTCATGTGGCCTAACATCTTCACAACCTCTTTGATTTGGTCTCTGTTGGCAGATATGAGTTATATTAGAAGCAGTATGGAAGTATGGACAAAACCCACAGCATCACAACATAGTTGAAAATCAAGGGATCTAATCTAAGAACACTAGTTAGTACATTTTAATTACGAAATTTGACAAAACAATCCTGACTTCTTAAGCCACCATCCATAATATTCCAGCAGATGGAGCTATAACTGAATTCAAGTTCCCCAATAAAGACAAATAAAGCTGTATGTGCAGGTGTATATGCAGAGCCTCTTACTTGGCAGTGCGCCGTTCCACATCAGACCCGCCCAAACTGCTGCGGTGCAATGAGCTGGCCAGGTGGGTGAGGTAGCGACAGAGTGGCTCCAGCTGAGGCAACGTCTGCTGGCCCTTAAGCCCAGAGAACCACTGCACAGGCAAACACTCCACCACCTGAAAAAAAGGGTACAAGAAAGGACAATGAGGAGTTTAACATTAGCTCCATTTCATCCCGTTTAGAGAAACACAAATGGCCTGAGTTGACCAACTGTGACAGTCAGTGACCTGGCCTGAGAAGCTGGTATTATTAAATATATGGACACTTAGGTGTATTGACTCTGTTCCAAAGTGTGTGGAAACAGGCAACAATAAAACAGACAACGGTCTTTGACATAAATATACATGATCTACTCTGGCAAAGTGAAGTTGTTTTAAAAAAAAAGAAAGAAAGAAGAAAGCCAGCTAATCATGAGTTTTGTATTGACTAACACAATTGATTTGTTAAAAATAAAAAGTTATTATCTGTTGACACACAAACTTATTAAATCAACTAATTTCACAACAAGTAAGTTAATCTGAACAAGCATTCTGACTATATGAGCTCTGCTGTGTCTATTCATAAAGCATGAAAGTACAAATCGATTGGTGTGTGTGTTTCCTACCTTCTGGCACTTCTGAGCATTGTCCTCCTCAGTATCTGTGGTCTGCAGTGCAGAGAGGATGTATCTATTCAGAGTGCTGTCCAAAGCCAGATCCTTCAGACAGGAACTGGATAAGATACCTTCCCACTGCAGGATGTTGCCCAGCAGCTACGCATAGAGGAAAGAGAAGTAAATGTTACCACCAGTGGTTAGTTTACAAACTATATCAAGGACACAAACACACACACGCACACACACACAGTCACAGATGCTAAGGATCTGGCACAGCTCAGCAGTATTGTAGAAAACATGAAAGCCTCATGCGGGCAAAGTAAATGCACCCCATCAGTTTTCTTGGTCTCCTCTATTTTTTACTATTGTGCAACTTGTCAAGTATAAGCCTTTCAAATCCTACAAATCACCTCCTTTCTATATGTTGTGTGACCTACAACAATCATTCAGGACCTTCATTTGAAGACAACCGTCAGTGTAACCTGTGTCTGAATGGACTAATTAATCTAAAAACGTTGTCTTTACTCCACGTTGCACATACCTTTACACAGGACCAGAACTGCCTCTGGTAGAATAAGTAGGGGCCACTATTCTTGTTCTCCAACACACTGCACAAAAGCAAAAACACATTTAGTTATCAAGATTCATCACACAGATCGAATAAATACAAACTTAACTACGACTAATGTTAACATTTGTGTAACATACTTTTTGGGGTAGAGTGGAAGGAAGACATCTTCATCCAGAGTCCGCCTGGTCCTTAAGACAATAGTTTTCAAAAGCTCCTGATAGAGGAAAAAAGGAAATTAAAATTACAATTACAATTCTACCACAAGAGCCAAAGTACATGTTGTTAATGCAGGTAGTCAGAGAGTAAACAGTACCTGTGTGTATTGGTTGTCCCCATGCAGCACAGTGGGATAACCTTTCATTAGTCTGTGAATGAAGCCCACCAGACTGGCTGTCTGGCTGCTTGACAGCGGGTCCCACACTTGCTCTGCCAACACTGACACACACCAACAAACCAACACATAAATACACATGACAGATTTTGTACTGGCCTGCATTGTTATGCCAAGAAAATCTTAGGATGCTAGGTGCAGCTGTGTGGGTTTCTCTACCTGTCAGTTTGGAGAGGATAACCTTCTCCACAATAGCAGGCAGCAAGCTGATATCCCCATCTCCTGTCTGCAAAGTGCTGTTCTCCTCAAAGCCGTAAAACAACAGCGACTCAAACCAGAGCATGTACTCGAAATTTGCACACTGCGCCTGGACAGGGAAAAAAGACAAATTATTTTCAAAATGTACCCCTCCCATTTCAAAAAAGGAAGCTGTTACACTAAAACCACACATGCATGCCTTACCTCGAGAGGGTTCCATGTAATCAGCTGCAGACGGACTAAAGGGTTAAAGAGTTTAGGCAGACAGAGGCCTATGTAAGCATCTCTGTAGCAGTCGGCATAGTCTCTCCTCCACACTTCAAAATGCGATTTGATGCAGTCAAGAGAATGAAAGTCCTCCACTGCATCCTCAAATACTTTCTTACATTCCCTGATGATACGATCTGGGTGAGACGAAAGGCTTTAGTTAAACATGAGCTACAGAACGTCTGTTATGTCTGCGTTAAATCACATTTAATCAATACATATGCCAATTCTCCTCATTATGGCCGATACAGTATTTTTTGCAGCAATTTAATGATGTACCTCTCTCCATGTTGAAGCTGGTGATGTCAGTAGAGGTTTCCTCATCGTCAGATGATAAGCCTTCTTTGTGCTCAGCCCTCTTTCCATTTTGCTCTCTAGCTTGTCGACGCCGAGTTCTGCACCCACCCACAAGCACAAAAGCACACAATTAAAACCAAGGAGGGAATTTGTGATGAACTGCAGTGTCTCCCCATACACAGGCTGTACTTGGGCGGCCCGCCCAGGTAGATTAAGACCCGCTCAGGTAAATAAATAAAGATGCATAATTGTCATTTCATAATGCACCCAGCAGAACTTCTGTCAAAATAGTTTACTCATCTCGACAACTCCCACGAGCAGAACAGAAATTCCAGAGAGTGAGTTTTACTCAGAACGTTTTGGCAGCGCACCAGTTGTTGTCTATCAACTATAGCATGCAAGTCAGCTTAGACATTTAGATCCACTGTATGGGAGCATTAAGGTTTCCCAGTTAGTTTCAGCTATAACGGACAACGATTACTGTCAAACTGTGTGCCGACATTGTTCAGCTGAAGTCGGGTATGTCTGTGGAAACACTTCAGACGACGGAATCACCTGAAGGTGTCAATCAGCGGAACAAGACATAACCAGACTGGAAGGCGAGTGACAGGCAGCCTCTCACTGCAGACTTGGACCATGCAAAAGTAACAACTAATGCTACAGGAGTGTTTATCGTTGCACATACGCGACCACACACAAAGAATACATAATCTAAGCATATGGTCAAAGTGGGTGAGCCCTGCTACAATGTGCCTTTCGTTGGTTGCGCCTGCCCTGTATAAACCAACACAAGCTGCAGTTAATCAGGAATTATCAACAGGTCAGAGTCTTGGATGGAGCATTACTGACATTTGTGTAATTTGTGACGCCTAAAAAGAATGTGGGAAACACTGAACTGCAACTAGCTTGGCACTATAATGACACCCTCAAAGTCAGAACCTATGCTTTACATACCGTCGTGCTTCTCTTTCTGCTATCCTCCTCTGACGGCCGTGCTCTTGGTAAGCTGTGCGGTCTCGACCAAATGAGTCTAGATTTGGAGCCATGACAGCTTTATCTGCAAGAGACAGGAGCCATGTTAGGGCCGTGAAATGAAAAGCTGAGACATCCCATAACCTCATTCTTATTCTGGGCACTCAACATAAAGAGCACTCAAATTTAAACTAATCCAAAATGCTTAACAATAAATTAGATGATATAGGAAAATGATAGGCATGATGATTGTTCTAAACCTCCTAATCTATAAAACGTACCACCAGCAATAACACATCATATTTGTTACAAATAATTATGTTATCATTCATTTTCTAGTCACTTACCTGGCTGCTACTTCCTACATGTTACAGTGAAAGTGACAGATGACAAGTCACTAATAGATACGTTTTTATCTTTACGTAGTGACTCATTGCTTGAGCTGAGTTACAACCACCCAGCTGACTGTGAGACTCGGCCATTAAAGAGTAGCCGAAACAGCTCCTCCAATAAAACATTTCCCATGTACATACATGCTCACTCACTCAACATCACGCCTCACTTAACCCTAATCACACTCATGAGGGAAACATAACAGGGGTAGTGGGAAACAAGAATGTGAACAGCACACACACACCCACACTCACATTCACATTCAGAGAACTAACGAGGCCGTTCAAATAAATCATAAAAACCTTCAAGATGGACTGACTTGAAAGGCTTGCAAACTCCGACGATTCATCTTTAATATCATCCTGTCTTCTCTGGACAAGTCGTGAGGCCCGTTGCCTTAGTAACTGGTGCATGGCAGCCTCCAGCTCCAGGACAGCAGGCACCTGAAAGATATGATGCCTTCTGTGACCTCTGACACAAACAAAAGCGGGGCTCCGAGTCACAGGGACGTCTTGCTGGAGGAACAAGAGGAGCATGATAGACAATACTGGAACCAGAATATCAATAGTGTCGGGTGAAAACTTGGTATCTCTAAAATTCTAATTTCCATGTAGGAAACACTATGGACTTATGTTCAGCCAATGGTTTAAGCTGAAAATATTGGCAAACCAAGTTAAAGGCATAGTTAAATGTCTTGTGAAGTTAATGCATTGAAAATACCAAAATTGGAGTTAAAGGTTTTTACCCAACATTGACAATATACAGTTCCAGTCTTGATGTTTATGCTGTACTAAAGGACTCCATACTAAGTCATACTGATAATCGTTGGTAAGAGTCCCGTTTCCAACGTTCTGTCACCTAACAGGGTCAAAACAGACATTAGTGTGGATGAGGAAACACATGTTGGCAGCTGACAGGCCAGTTCTCTTTGCTCCATGTAGTTGATGCTTGGCTGCTGCAGGATCAAGACTGAATTATTCTGTTTAGACATGCGTTTAGTAAGTAGCTATAGGTGTACAAAAATATAGCTTGTGCCAGGGACATAATTTCATTATGTTTTACCAAATTGGACTCAATCCTCTTTGTTTGTCCTCCAACTCATCTTACAATAACTTTGTTTACTTGTAGTATGAGTAATGAGTAGTACACATTAATTTTGTTTAAGTAGTCACAAACTGATTCATTATGAAGTAAGAGCATTTTCTTTCCATACAAAAGCCATTTGCAAAGGTATGTCACTGAGATAATAGATCAAAGTCATATTTCTCTATAAAATGAGAGCTGTTGTGAAGCAACTGGGAAATAGATGGAGTGTGCTCCAAGTGACTAATTTGCAGTCACACTGGCTTGTCAGCACTGTTAACTAGCATTATCAATAGTATCTAAAAAGTTAACTACTAAATCAAAACAATAGTAATAGGCTGTTATGACTCAATTAATGTTTCACAATAAGGATTTTTTTTATTAGATTCTATCCCATTAAAATCCACATTAAGTGGTCAGAGATCACACACACAAAACAGCTAATCAGACAGCAGATAAATTCTCCCTTACCTTTTCACTGAAACACTCAAGCAAGTCTCCAACATACCCTCGCATCTCTTGCAAGAATTTATATTGATCTGCATTGTCATTGGATGAGCCCTCCAGCTGCTGTATGGTGCTCTCAGAGGCAGCAAGGTCTTCTTCGATCTGTTTGTAGCGCTTGGCGTTTGCGTTGTGGCCTGCACACATTTGGCTGAGCCTACAGACACGACATACAGGGAAAGACAGTGAAAATGACATCGATAGTGCAGAGGATGAACAAAACCAGTCTAATCTTAATTACTGACATACACTGAGCAGAAAATTGCTTTAGCGTAAACACAGAGACATCATGAAAATTGATTGACAGGAGACAACAAGCTAAAATAATGCACTCCAGGTTAAAGAGAAGTGGTAACCCCCCCCATATCTGTGGGTAGCTTTGCTGGGTATTCAGGACCACAGCACACAGAAATGGCAGCAGCTGACTTCCACTGAACTTACCTATCCTGCAGCCGTTTCTTTACCAGATCAATGGATACTGGAGTTAGATCACTAATAGGAGCCCCGTAGTGAATAGAGCCATTGTCTGCTCGGCCACTTGGTTTGACAGGCTGTGGGGCCACAGTGCTGTAGGTGAACGGCATGCTGTAGGAAGAGCCATAGGGCTGGCTCTCGTAGCTGTTCTGGTAGTAGACTGTGTTGTCCTCTGGCTGGCTGCTTTGGACCTAGTCATTAGAAACAAGGAAAACACATAGTGATTTTACTACTATGACTAATAGCACTGCTGCTGTCTACTACCACTTCATTAGGGCTGCAACTAATGGTTAACTGCATTATCAATGTATCGATAATTTTTTTTGATTAAACGTTTAGTCTATAAAAAGCCAGGAAATTGGGAAAAATGCCCGTCACAACTTTTCAGAGCTGAAAATTACATCCTCAAATTGCTATCTAATCAAAATTGTTGTCAATCAACGAATTGTTTTAGAACTACCACTCATAATACGATAATGATAATTTGCTGCACTTAAATTAAATCCAAATTTTTTAGAAATAATAAATCTCATCCACAACAGGATGAAATAAGACAACTGAAGAAAAACATATATCATTCACTGTCAGGAGTCATAAGGGAAGGCAAAATATTTTGCAGCATTGTTGAGAGATTGAGTACAGCTTACCTGGGGTATGCTGATTCCTTTCCTAATCTGCTCCTGCTCCCAACGGCTCACCTCCTCATCCTGACCAGTATCCAGAGCCTCATCATCACTTCCCTCAATACCTGCACATGTGAAGGGGATGTTCATGTCTTAGAGAGAACTGATTGAAAACACCAGTATGTAATCAATGAACTTGTTGGTGCACCATTTTCTTACGGTACCTATCTCCTCAGCTATCTTTTGTCTCTGGCTTTTGTTCTTGACTCCGCTGAAGCGGATCCTCTTCTCTTCCTCGTCTTCGTCGTCACTGGCATCATGGTCTTCTCCTACTTGACGTTTCTTGGGAGCATCTGTCTCAACCAGAGGGGCATCACCCCCCAGTTCTCTAGCCAGTTGCCGACGTTTTCTGGCAGCATGGATGAATGCTGCATCGGGGATCTCACCTGGAGGAAGGGAGAGACAGGTATTGATCTCTATACTTGTGTAATTGTGTGTACAAATACCAAAACGTCTTTCAAGTTTGGAGGCAAAATGCTGTATGCAATGAGATGAAAGAACTTCTAAGGGGGTATTAATAATAGACTGGAGGACCAATAATAATAATAATAATAATAGTAATAATAATATCAATACAATATTGGTAGATGTGATATGAAAACCAAACTCACTGGTTTTTCATGTTACATAACAGAAAAGTACAGATCTATAAACAAGACCAGGAGTTGGCCCATTCTTTATAAAAGTGCTCACATGAGAGTTGGACAGGTTGTGCCAGTGATGACAGTCAAAACATATAATATACCATATAATACCTGGTCGCAGGCTGCCGAGGGAGGAAAGCGTGTTGAACGTCGCTCCAGTGTTGTTGCTCCTGGAGACTTGAGTATGTGTCTGGCCACCTTGACTCCTCGCCTCTTCATCCTGCTCATCAGCACTGTCCACCTCCATTTCTTCCTCCCCCTGTTCACTACCAGCTCTGCTAGTAATTTCCTCTTTGATGGCAACCACAGGCTGAGGAGGTGAATCTAGGAAAACGGGATTCAGAAAAAAAGTTTGTAGTAAAGCCTTTGGCTGACATCTGGTTTCTGCCTGTTCCTTCATTCAATTAATGATCAAGGGGCATCTTGTATTAAGCATGGCATGTGCTGATACCATGCACACACCTTGTTATATCTGCATATAATATACTTATACGTCTTCAGAAAATAAATATTAGAAATTACATTTAAAAAGTGGCATTAACGTATAACAACGATCCCCTTTCCTCAGAGATCCACCCCCATCTTGTGGTACAACTACATATTTTACCCTTCTAAACATTTTTTTTTACTTCTAAGATAAGGTCTATTGTCACAGTTTAAGTGCATGTTACCAAAACTATAATGAAATGCCCCAATTCAGCTAAATGCTATATCATATTTGGTGACAAACGATGTGGCTGCAAAGTTAGGTAGGCTAGGTAGGTTAAGGGACTCTTAAATTTCTAATGTGACAGCAGAGGTGACAGATAATGTATCGCATAGAATGTGTGCTATCCCACCTGATTTGGTTTCATGTTTGACACATCCAGTCTTCTCCAAATCCTCCTTGTATTCTTTCTTCAGCTGTTTAACAATCTTCTTGCTGTGATTGGATTTCTTCACTCTGAACACCTCGGATCCTTCTGTTTACAAACAGGTCATGCGAGAAAGTGAGTGGTGAGTCAAGTTCACCATGCACATCATCCAGGATAAGTTGGTGGTCATAGAAATGATTACCGGTCAACGAAAACAGTTATCTATAATGGTTTACGCAATTATAAATACGATTTCCGTATCCTACGCAGAAACAAATTGGGTAATATTTATACTTAAACCTGTCACGACAACACGTTTTCTTCAGCTAACATTAACCAGCTAGCTAGCTTAGCATTTAGCGGTTATCAAATTAACGTTACCTTCTTCATCGTCGAAACTCAGCAAACTGGCTTTCGTGGGCCCAGGCACCGTAACACTAACTATATCTTTGACTTTCTTTTCTTTCTTGACAGCTCGTATAATGTTGACGTTAGCCTGAAAGCCGTTGCTATGATAGTTATCCGTGCTGCTAGGTGCTCCGGTAACGCTGTTATTGGAAGTCTCCATGAACGGGATTTCCTCCACTACAGGCCCGAGCGATGTCGGCGCGAGCGATGGCTGCCGACTCTCTTCCTGTTCATCCTCGTCGGATTCATTCCTCCGTCGAAAGTTTGCTCGTTTCGCCTTTTTAAACATTATGTTGATCTGCTAAATACAACAGTGCATGCTCAAACGTAGGACACCTTTAAACCTGTGCTTGGAGCCGAAGGAAATTATTCCAACACTCCCAGTCAGCCATTTTCTATCAGGTACAGCTCTTCTTCTTCGTATCCAAAATTAATCTGAGTGCATGCGTCACCGTGACATTACTGCCCTCAACTGGTCAAAACTAGAACAGATGCGCATCAGTTATGAACTCAACAATATATGCAACAATGGATACATAAATAAATAAATGCAAAACACAAGCAGAAAGTTACGTAAAATTATCTTCTATCTCTAGGTGAATTGTTACATAATTAGTTGTGAAAGTCTATATAGCAAATAGCAGGCTGATAACCATTGAAATCATAGGTTGCAGTCAAAACATTTCTGGACTATGATTGCATGTTTTTTTTTTTGTCTACCAGTGTCACAAGAGATATGGACTTGACTTGAATTAAAAAAATCCCATTTTGCATCCACATTAGGCATGTCCAGTGCTTAACAAATTTATTAGACCACCACCCAGTGTAAGGTGTTTGTCACCGCTGCCCTAAATTAACAGTATTGCTGTTGACCAAAATATTTTATGTTTCTGTAATGGTTAATCCACCAGTATGTGCAAGCCAAGCTCTTTAATGCTAAAATATAATTGTTGTTATCCATGAATTCTCAAATTTACTGTTTTACAAAAAAGCAGAAGAAAATAGTAAAGCACATTATTATTTTTTGATTGAGATGCCAAATTACAGTTATTTACTTGCATTCCTGAACAGAAAAATTCGTTTTGTGGTTGCAAGAATGCAAGCTGTTATCAGGGCCAAAGGAAGTTGTTGTCAATTTCTTCTTCGTTCCCCAGATGTAGACGATGATTCGATGATAATACACATCAAAGTCATACAAAATATTAAGATTTTTGATTAATATATGTGAATAAGGACTATTTAGTTGTTCCAGTTTGTTATTTGCCTAATAAATAACAATACAATTTTTAGTTTGAAACAAGTTTTTGACAGATTTCTAAAATATTTGTGTTTTCTCATTTTTATGACAGGTAGTCTAATAAATTTGTTAAGCACTGTATACCGTTGAGTGGGCTACCTGCTCATTAGCAAGGTCTGTGGCCACCAGAGCTTGGTATAAAATGAAATCAGTGTGAAAATTATTCTGTTAAAGTGGTCAAATACACGAGCAATCGCTAGTGATGTGATGTGATATTGACTTCATCATTTTACCGTTCTTCAATAGTACATGCTATTTTAAAAAGTACATTTGATATGATTATCTAGAAGCTGCCTTGTGGGCTAAACAGAATTACAGCTCACTAATTTGAATCAGTTGACAATGTTGACATCATACCAACATATTTGGGCATTTTTGACAGCAGACATTTTGACATGTAGGAAAAGCACAGGTGTAAATAATAAAATCAATGATTGCTGAATTCCATTTAGCTGTTTTCAGTTTCAGGGTCCTAGTATTGTTCACACTGTCATGGCTTACCGGGACACTTGAATAGAACAGAGCCGTCATTCATTTTAATAATTAACCTGTGCACCTGCTATGACAAGTCAAAATGTCTGCTATGAAAACGGTCTATTGTGCACAACTCAAAGGAGTCAAAGTCCACTCAAGACACATGTATGGGAGTTAGTGGTTTGTCAACCACTGAGTTTGAATGATTTATTCAGATAGAAGTTTATTTAAGAATAGAAAAATAGAAAGATAGACACGTTAAAATACAGATACATAGTCAGATAGATAGATCATATAAATAAAATAATACCTGTTGAACTAACTGTTGAAAGACTTTCAATCATGACTTTCTCACACCTCTTTTCCTTTTTCTCAAAAATGTTCTCCTTTCATTTTAGCTCACTTTCGTTCACTCCTCATTATCTCTGGGCTGCTCCTTTCACTTATCTACTTACCTGACGACAGCTTTTTGAAAAATAGTCTGGAGAAGATGAAAGATCCAAATTTATATCTCTAAAATTGCACCTGATTGCTACGATGTGTATGGTGGCATGTTAAACACACTATGGACAATGGAAGCGTTGAGAGGAGTATATGTCTCTCCTGATGGGAACAGATAATAATGCATTCTGGACATCGACAACTTTCAGCTCCTTTAATAAATGCCAGACGTGTGTGCTGCAGTTAGTGAGGGTCATTACAGAGCCATTACTTGACACAGTGTAGTCTACGTTGTGGTAGTGATAATAACTGCTGAAATTAAAGTGTCACCACAGATGAAGCTGGAGTGATATGTTATGATTAATTAACATCAAGATGACTCTTTGCCATTAAAACGATAATTGGAGATAAATATCTTCCCATTAATGGTAGCATTTCAGTTTTAAAGTCCCATAGCCCCTTTTCTCGCTATAATACACATTCAAACACATTCATCCTTACAGCAGAAAACGTATTATTTTCCTATTGTGATGCAGTAAGAAATGACACTGCATCCAATCAATTGCTATTGACAAAGCTATGGTGGTAAACATATTCTTGATTAACGTTTTACTGCAGAAGCCCATTTGTAAATGCAGTACATGCTTGAAACAAGCGAGTAGTGACGATGGAAAGTCAATGAATGTACTGCGTGTGCTCATGGATGTACAACTAATCTGGATATATAGCGGTACATCTTCATAAGTAGAATAACTCCTCTGAATTTCATATTAGAGGGCCTGTCATTTGGAATACCAAGTTGAAACAACTGGCAGAGTCTTATTAGAGTACCATTTTAAACAAAGAACATAATGCAACCTGTCATCATGTCCATGGTTGTAATATAGCATTTTTCCTTTATGGGAACTTAATGACTCATAAGACGTGGAGCTTCCCACAACCTGAACTCAAAAAAATGTGTAAGTCTTCGGTTCTTGGATATACATCTTCGAAAAAGCAACATCGCTTCGGATATACCCCATTAAATTTCAAATTACTCTTACTGTAAGTGGTCCACATTTCTTAATTCTGACATTCAGAATCCATTAACACATGCGCTCTGGTGACCTGAAAGTGCTGGATCAGCAACAGGTAGGCAATCTGATCAGCTGAAACCACGTTGGAAAGACAAAAGTGGCCTGGTCCCATAAGGAATCACTCAAAGTTAAAATGAGACACACAAACTTGGATGGATTGTTCTGTAGTGCTTCAACCAAGCAGGAGCCTGAAGAACACGCATCTAAAAACCACTTGGGGGCACTGTAGCTCCTTGTAAGCGAATAGCTGTGTCTTATTTGTGGCCAAGGTATGCTCCTAGTTCACTCATGTATAAATGCTAATGAAATACAATGACATTTCCTGATCCAGTGAATGTATCTGAAATAAGCCAGCATGAATATAGATGACATCAATACTGCTACTCAAAGGTTCATAAGGCTCATCAAATCACTCCTGTCATCGCTAAGAGGAAGCTGTCGCTGTGTGACCATTTCAGGTGGATATTTGTATAAGAAAATAAATTGAATTTGTGTGAGACGTACATCATTATTTGTTTAGTTGTTGTTGTGTGTGCAGGGGACCGTGGTAAAAGGGAGTATGTCTTTCTTCTTTAAGCATTGCAGCAGGAGTGATGCCACTTTAAATTGCCCCCGCAGGATACAGTAACTGTAAAAGCAAAGTTATAGAAGCCAAGGTTTCATTTGCACTGATGGAACAAACATCAGGGTTGAATAACCCTGCTTATTAAATACACAGTGTGCGTGTCAAGAGGTAATGAAGATGGAATGAGAATAAAAAAAGAGGCACTGTAATGAAAGGACAAGAGGGTCTACACCTTCCACCTCTTCCTGTGGACTTCCATTAATGCATCGGTTTAGACAAAATTAAGATGTCAGAACTCATCAGTTTTTAAAACAAACATTGCGTCCCTTAGAGCACGTCTATATATGAAACCATGTGCTTTTGTTTTCATGAATGCAATCATGTTTTTATAATAGAGGGAGTCAATTTTCTCTAAAGACAGAAATCTAATTTTGGAATTAGCTCATCATCTGTCCCAGTGCTCTCAGGTAATAGCGTCCTTTGAAGACAGAAGATTAATGTTGTGATACGAGCACACGTGTACAAAGCTGCAAAAAAAGAAAGAAAAAAAAAGAAGAAATGACAACTGTGGATAACTAATTATACTTATCTCTAACAGGGGATCAGGATTCAGTGTGGTAATTTCTGTTTAGACTCTCTGTATGCTTTGTGCGGGCAGAGTACATTTTTCCTCCTTTCAGCAGAGGAGTATTAATAAGTGTATGTGCCAGACTATACTGGCCATTCGTACTATCAATCACTGAGCTGAAATCAAGTAACTAGCTGCCTCTGTTACCAGGGACACAAGCTATTTGAACACAAATGGACTCAAAACCTCTGACAAACAGAGACACACATTCGAAACACGTGTGTCTGATTCCAGTTATTTATAGAGAGTGGGAAAAAAACTCTCATCACATTCTCATCAATAAGTAGTACCATCGATTCTCTTATACTGCTTAATGTGTTTTGTGGGTATGTGCAAGATGGTCCACTTGAGGGTGTGTGTGTGTGTGTCAGTGTGCAAATTTCTCTGGCTGCTTGTGTCTCAAAGCAGGGCTTACTGTGTGTGGCGACGATCTGAGTTGATTATGGTGCAGGGATGTGTTTGTTTTAGGCGTTAACCCACACTTGTGAGTACTGCAGTGACCTCCAACTGCCTCCTTCATGCATTTGAATAAAAATTGACATTACCCGTTTCATGCTTCTTTTCAAATCCCCTTCTCCTCGGCTGCCTCCCCACCACCCCCCCATTCTCAGTTTATACTCTTCCCATCTTTTAAGTGAAGCCGTTGTTTTATGTGCCGAGTGCAGATAGAAAAGTGGCAAAGAAAAAAAAAAGTATGGAGAAGAAAGTTGTCTCAAACTACTGTGTCAGCAACATCACCTTTCCTCTCCTCCAACCCTCCTCCTCCTCCTCCTCCTCCTCCTCTTCTCATCTATCACTCAAGGTAACATCAAAGCCTAATCACTTCCAGCCATAGTTACGCATCCTGTCCAGGCAAGGAAACTCTATCAGGACGTTTGCTCACATGTACGTTCACGCGCACACACATCTCCTCCTGCTTTGCATACATGTATCTCAAAGACAGTCCCTCCTCTGACAACTTCTCCTCCTCCTGGAAGTAGGCATTGGGCTCGTATTGATGATTTAAGAGAACTAGCACACCCTGATCTGTAACCCCCGAGAAACAGAAACCTTCAGAGACACACATTGAGAAGTTCCCCACAGCACCTGTGAGCAGAGCAGATGGAGACTAAAGTTGAGGAAAGGGGAGGGGGTGAAGGGGATGATGTGCCTGATTAAAGAGAATACAGAGAGAAAATTATGATATTTAAACACACTTTGAAGCCGCAAACTGGTAAATAAATGATGCGCTCAAGAATACTCAAGAAATGGCTGTGGCTCCTACACCTGCGGCTCAATGCTTAAATATTCATTTCCTGTCATAGTCACACACACTTGACTGCATGTATAGCTTGAGTGTGTGTTAAAGATACATGTAGAATTAGAAAGAAGTGTGTGCCGAGAGATGTTGCTCACAAACTGCTGTCTTCAAGTGCAAGTGGAAGAGAGCAGAGGAGACGAGAAGAGAGAGAATTCAGGATTTATTTTCTCCTTAATGATCTACTCAAACATCCTCAAAACCCCCTCATCAGCGGACAGCACAGTGCAGAAGAACGAAAGCCCTCCCTGCTTTTCATCCCCTCCCTTACTATTCTTTCATCCCCGCAATGCTCATAATGGTCCCGAGATTAGCGCTGGATGTGTTAACTAAACTTCTCATTTGGCAGGAAAGGAGGGTGAGAAGACTCCCGTTTGAGAGAATTACTGCAGGAAAAAATGAAAAGAGAGAATTTTCAATGCGGATGTGTACAAGATGAAAGGGGAGCTAATTCAGGGAGGAATTTCAACAACACTTTAGTATAAACTAAAGTAATAAGTATGTCATTGTGCCCAATTGCACACATTCAGAAAGATACACACTTTCGGCAGCAGATGTTCCCACTCTACGCCGGCCAAACAGAGCACTAAATAAATGAAATTAGTAAGCTTCGATGATTACAGACAATGCATTCAAATTCAATTTACTTCATTGTTCTGTGATTGACAATCTATGATACCTGAAATTGCACAAATCGTCCTGACGCAGAAAGTTTGACTCCATGATTTCCATGAAGTTTAAAATAACTGTTTGACTACAATTCAGCTCACACACTCTTTCTCTTTACTTCTCCATTCCACTCTTCATCACTGTCTGCTGATTAATAATCATTGTATCTGATTGCTCATTAGACCATCTCTTTTTAAAACAGCTTGACCTTGTATCGACTTTCATCCCCTCTCATCTCTTCATTTCACTTTTCTTTCTCCTACTTGCCTCTATTCTCCGTCTCTTCATTTCCTAGGCAGCGTATGTTTCAGACAGTCCTTCAGGGGCTTTTCTCTTCCGTCAGCCTGAGTACAGATATTTCACCACCGTGATTTCAGAGTAATTACATAGGGATAAATGATGACTCTCCCTGAATGCATTTCTCCCCTCTTTCTGTCAACCCATCAGGAACGGGTCCTGGGGCACAGCAATCACTCACTACTACTCTGCAGGAGGGAGTTAGAATCTCCCAAAAGTTTACACGTAAAGACAAAAAGACTTTTTTCCCTTGATTTCAGAGTAATTACATAAGGATAACTCTCCCTGAATGTATTCCCTCTTCTTTATGTCGAGCCGACAGGAGCAGACCCTGGGGCGCAGCAATCACTCGCTTGTGCTCTGCAGGAGAGAGTTACAATCTTTCAAATGTTTACACGTTACATTCTTTTTTCTTAGCGTTTAACTTTTTGAATCTTTATTTCTATGGGGACTTTGGCTGAGCATGCATGCTATTTTTCAGCACCATACTGTGTCACATTCATACAGTTATATAGATTCCCACCAGGGAGTTGCCAAGGGCAACCGCATTCTGCTGTTTGTCACTGAGCAGCTCCACTAGAACAACTGGGGATCGCTCACAGGTACTTCAATAATAGCAGTAGAGGGACAGCTCATTTACACCTGGCCCAGATTATCCACCAGCTCCTCGGTTTCAATCCTGAAGTCTTGCACTCAAAGTACACTTTTCTAGGATTTAGGATACTTTTCATAATTTCCATGGTTCTGTAACTATAAAAATTTATAGACTATAAGGATTTCTTAATCAAATCTGGTGTTTGTCCATATGTACAACCAAAGAATATCAATCGAAGGGCTTTCACACCAGCCCTTAGGCTTGAGATTACCTTTTTGTGATTCCTGTCACCTTTACAGAGTGCCTTTTGTTCTTGAAGTCCAAGGGCTATGTGAAGTGTATCAGTGAAGAGCATCAAAATCCAACCTGATCTTATGTTTGATATCCAGCAGGTTAACAATAACAACTTGAGATTCTGGGCAGGTATTGGACATCTGCGAGTGATGTATTTGGCCCATGGTAGGAGAAAAAAAAAGAGTCCTGTGAGGGAATTCACAATGAATTCAGAAAATAAATAACAGGCTCTTTGTAACATCTTTTCTCAGGGACACATCCAAGCTCACAGGGGATAGAAACCCACTGCTGCCCCAGCAGAAGGCCTCACACCAGGGCCTTGATTTAATCACTGCCCAGCAAGGGGAGAGGCCAAGCAGGCAACAAAGCTGCCCTCTAGCCTTCCATCTTCCTGCCATCAATACTCCCTGTAGGTTGACCCAGGAGAGGCCATCCCTCACCCTCCACCCTCCATCCGGGTCGTTTGAAGATGAGAGGAACTGGGTGTCAGGGGAGGGACGGCCAAGAGGAGGAGAGGTAGATAAAACCCTGGTTGTTCTCTTTGAACTGCTAATCACTGTGTTTAAAGCTGACCTCGCTTCCTGTCTCTCTTTCTGTGTTTGGCTCATTAAAATATGTACCCTGATAAAGGGTCCAGATGGGAGTTCACCATGAACCACGACTCCTCCCTCAGTTCCTGTCAAACATGTACACCTCATTTTCTCCCCCAAAGATAAAATGATAAATAACCAGGTGAGAGCTGCATATGAGTCATTGGTACCTGAATGGGTGATGTTTAATAATCCACACATATGCTAATTTACTAATAAATAAGGACAGAATCCTACATGTGAAGCTGTTGCTCAACCTTTGGGAAACTGTATTAGGAAGGCTGAGTGGGCTGACAATGAGCTCAGGGATTTTAAATAGGCCATGTGCACACATAAAATGTGTTTTGGGTGATGTCATCCTAAACCATGTTGTGGATGCATTGGGATTGGACCACCCAATCAATATTCAAGGTGGCCGAGGACATGTAGTGTGGGCAGAAATGCATCTCTGCACTGAAAGACTGCCTAGTGAACTTTGGAGAATATGCCAAACATGTCTGACACATTATTAAAGTTGGTGTCAGAGGAAAGGTACCAAATCGACACTGCAATCCTTTCTATAATAGTATGGCTGGACAAAAATGTGTATGTTTTTTTTTCTACTTAGCAACTTGTGCAGTTAAAATCCAATTTAAACTAAAAGTGGTCTCATAAGTTGTACTAAGTCCACTCTAAGCCTGCTAGATCTCCATCCACACAAATTGTGCTTCACAGCCAACTTGTGAGGAGTGGGACAGACACTGCTCTGTCACTTATCCCAGCTGGTTAAACCTCCGCTCTGTGCCATCCTGCTCTCCATGATCACTTATATGTTTCGATAGAGATGAACTAACAAGTTGTTGTCATTTACATATATATTTTTACTGTTGCCCGGCTGCAATGTTGCACTGAGACAACGACAACTCTTTTATGATTGCAAAGTCAGATTAATGAAAAGACCTGTATTGTGTGATCGGCTACCTGACATGTATAATAAGCCATCACAGAGCGTGTCAATGCATTGTTGTCTTACGTCATTTCCAAAAAATAGCTGCCTTAGTGTGGACATGGTCTGAGATGCCGTGTAATGCCAAGTGTGAACTGATATCCATGTCTGCTGGATCTTGATCTAATTTGGATACATTTGCACTGAGGATACTAGGCCTGAACAAGCCCACAGAGGCTGCAGGGAGATGGAAGGTGGGGCATGGAAGCATGGTGGTGGAGCATGATGAGGCGGAGGAGAGAAGGAGAGTAGGGTAGCAGGGGATCAATCAATCATTGCTCCTGTTGGTTTATATTGACTCTGCAATCCCACTGGGCTACCACGGTCAATGTGCTTTCAGGCATTTTGCGTGGGTCGATGAAGGAGCGTGCCTGGCTTAACACTCACCTTTTATAGGGATACGTGCGTGTGTGTTTTTATATGCAGTGTATTGACAGGTATTCATAAATGTATGACACGTGGGAAGTGCGGCAATTAGTGTATGATAAGTGAATACATGTTTTAGAGATGACAACACATAAATCTAAAGTATCAACAAGTAAGTAAGTAATGTATCAACATAACCTTGCTACCATGCTGCATTGTGCCCAATGGCAGCCTCCCAAAAACCAACAGCATCAAGGTTGGATTTGGCCCATCGACTGTGCTTGGCATTCATTCTGTCAAATAAGTGGGAGATGAATAACTGTCTACACCACACGGTACAAATACCTTTGTAACCTATTAGCCTACACTGATGTCAGTCTACAACAATGGGTCAATAAATCATTCAGTCAGTTTGACCTACAATAATTGCAATGATTCATATAAAGATTTATTGTTCCAAACGACTTGATCAGTTTAGAAGGCCTTTTTTTTTTTTTTTAGCAATGATGGCAAACACTTTTCTCAAATGAGTCAACAATGGATATTGCGTTTTTGGTGTTGTAATGCCTTGTTTCTTATTTGTTGAAATATTTTCAAATAGGGGTGGGTAATGTGGATAAAATCTTTCAATAAATAATCAATTAATATTCTGATATTGGTATACATTAGGACATTTTCTGAAAATCAAAAAAAACATTTATAGATACAATAACTGGTAATCTAGTGACTTAAATACCTGCAAAATTAAGATAATCAATTACATTACAACAAATTCCTATTGTCTCATAGTTACTGTATATATTTTGATATCAATTTCATTTTTTATTTGCCAACATTAGTTTGTTTATTTACTTATTAATGTACATTTAGGTAATTCATTAAAGTGTGTTGTAATGTAGTTAATATAAATGCCCCAATCACAAATAACATATGGCTTTGCAAACTGTTGCAAGGTGAGGTGCAGGGAAGCATGGTGAGACTCGAGGAGGACAAAAACATCACACAGGCAGGGAGTTATGCTGAAAAAATTAGGTAGACTTTTATTCTCAGTCTCCAAAACAAAAAAAAACAAACAAAAATGAAACAAAAGAAATTTAGCAAAAACACTTCATACTCATTCACAGCTCAAACAATTCTGGTGCTGCTCTTCCTCAACCAGTCCCCCCTCTCTCTCATTGCACTCACATATATAGTATGAGGGCCCGCCTTGCCAGTTCAAACTGGCCTATCAGGTCAGCACTACAGAATAGAGAGTTGACATGGTTAATAAAAATATACAATGCTTTTCTTAGCTTGCTCATACCAACCAAGCCTCAGTTCATTCTTCAATATGTTTATCATCAATGCTATACCTTCAAAGTAAGCAAATCATTTGAACATCATACAATATTTGTCTTAATTACCTGTCATTCATCACACATCCTTTGACCAATCAAATTGGAGAACCCGCCCACTTCATACACCACATAAAAGGGCTATAGTTGAGGCGTGCTTCCTCTTTAAGCACCAGCACAAGATGGCCTCCACGAAGGACTCAAACAGGTTATGGCTTTGATTACAGCATGCCTTAATATATTCTTAAGAAAAACTTACATCTAAAGATTTTAATGCTGAGTACAATTGTATGTATTTCTAAATGAATGTTGAAACCATAAATTAGATAAAGAAAAGAAAGAAAATTATGTGTGAGAATTCTTTCCACCTTTCTTAACCAAAGAGGGGGTTTAGCAAATAGTTGGTGAGGGAGTTGGTGCTTCCTCACACAAACTAAATGTTAATGTATGAGTAGTCATTATGTAGCCTACACTGTCACTTGCACTCAAAGTCAATGAAATATTGTTACTTCAGCAGACTGGTGATAACACATAAGACCCAATAGATGCAGCTTGAATGGTGAGTCACTGACACTGATGATGGTGAGCATACTCTTACACTCATACTCAGTTGATGAGATACTTTAATTTAGCACACATGCCTACTGTGTGTGTACAGACACACAAGTAAATCTACTTTATGCACAAAATGTGTGAAGTAATATTGATAGCTTAAATTTCTTTCATATCTCATGTGGATCAAAGCAGACATGTGAACTCTGTAAATAAATAAATATGGTGGAAAAAAATAACATATAGGAACTTTACAATGACCTCTGATCTGTTCACAAGAGAAACTAAACTAACTAAAACATCTTACAGGGGTAGCATGGACTCACAAAGAGAGGTGAAGAGAGAAATGAACAGATACCACAGAGGGAAGGAAGCTTGAGCATAGACAGAGAGTTCTCACTGAGCAGAGTAAATGGAAAGAGGGTGGGGCTCAAGGAGAGCGCCTTTGTTGACCGTCTTTCTGCTTGGGAGAACATTTTCTTCTGTTTGCTGATTACAGACTGCTTATTCTTCCCTGAACACTGTATTTGTTCTCATCCTTCCATCTCCTTACGTAAATGAAAAGAAGACTGTGGATACACACGTTTAATTAATGGCTAATTGTGTCACAGTGGTGTGTAATGGTAGGATACATGTGTAACCAAAGTACTTTATTTTCATGCGCGAGTGTGCATGAACGTGCATTTGGAAATCCACAGTATTTGTTAGAAATAGATTACGATGAAGACTGCTATTTTTTTAACCCAACTGGTCATCAATCATCTAAATGATGTGATGCCATGAGCATGTACTGACAGGCTCCGAGTGATGGATGATTGGCACCTGATGATTACCTGTGGTAAGGGGTGTTTCCGGTCCTGAGGGTAAACCTCTCTGGGGCTTTTACCTTGTTGGTTCAGATTGCAAGATGACTTGAGAAATAAATTTAGACTAAATAAATCAAAATCAGCTGTCAAAAATGATCAACTGTGTCCATCACCCTTGACTAAATACACAGGCAAACAACAACAACGTTTTTGTTATTAGCCGTTAGCTCCTACAGAGCATGGTGTAGTCTAAACATATAGAGGTTAGAAAACCATTCTGAACCACGACATAATTCCCGATTCTGAAAAGCCAAATCCATTGTAAAAAGGATATCAGCAGGGTGCTTTGAAAAGGGTGAATAGCAATGCATGAGGTGTTACATACTATTTGCACCTCAAGTTCTGTGCTCACATGAGTTGGTCAAAACTGACAGCCTTTGCACAATGTTCACAGAAAAAAATTATCTATTTAAAGCTAAATGAACACATTTCCTCCTTGTCATTTCCTCCCATTATGAATGCTGAACTTACAAAACTAGGCAGCAATAAAACGTTATTGAATATAGAAAATAAAATGGAGATACATTTAGATGTTTACTTTATTTATATGCTATTTTAGTTTTACTCATAAACTGAAAATGTATTTTTTCACATGGTCAACTTTCCGGGAAAAGGCATCTTTACAGCTTTGATTTACTGTAAATACTGTCAGTCCTTTTAGAGCTCAGACAATCAATTTTAAAGTGACAAAATGTCTTCAGTTCACAGAATCAAAAGCCAGCATTGCTGCAAATGTCGCTAGGAAGTGGCTCACTTGAGACAGGCAGAGTGGAGGTTTGGTTTTACAGGAGTAAGTTCATACTGTAATGTGTGGTTTTTCCACCACCCAATTTGCTGAGCATCTCTGACACCGTGACCCTTCTTTTATTAAGAGTCTGAGCTGTGTAAGAGGGGACAATGTTTCTTTGAGCTGGCAGGTCCACTCAATAGAGTCAAGGTAATAAAACGAGTTTGAGAGAAAGGCTGAAAACAAGAAGAGAGCTGGATTGAGTTGAGTTGAGCAGCAGCGGGTGGACTGGCCAAAAAGTGAAAAGGCTTTCTATCTGACAGGTTATTGATTGGCTCAAACTTCTCAAAAGGATCCTGGAAGACTTTTAAAGGGAGAAGCAGATGATACTCGCTCAAGCAACCTCTCCTCTCCAATCTACCCTTTTCACTCTTTCCCCTCAACACATGACATTGTTTGAAATCTTGGTGGCATTTGAGATTCTAAAAAAATGGAATTAAGAAGAATAAAGACAACATGATTTTCCACTAACACATCTTTATATTATTTACAATATCAAACGGCTGTGCAGAGTTTGAGGAGGTCTGAATCTTAGGTTTAATTTTGTAAAAAAGCAAGGCCCTCCCCAGGGTTAATGTTCTCTATTAACCCACCACTTGACTTGCAGTAAAACTGCAACATCCTCCCCGCATGTCAAAATGATATAATAGTGTAAAATTGGTACAACTTATTTAATTATGTAACACAATTTAAACCTTCATATCTTAATAGAACTTCTACTGTGCCAAGAGAAAAAAAATGACCCTCCCCTACTCTCCCAAAAATAAAAATTACATTTTCTGACCCCTCCCCCAATAATGTTTGTACAGTCCTTAACTGTGAGTTAAAATAATTGCAAGTAAATTGCATTTCTCTTTAAAACTATTTTTGGCTTTCTTCAAGTTCTGCTCAGATCTCTACTTATTTTGACTGGTATGTACATAGTCATTGGATAGGAAAGGCTCATGTTATTTCAAAGCCGCGTCATGATGGGACCGGTCTCCAGGAGGCTGCTGAGTGTGGCCTCTGAGAAGACTGATGAGAATGACCGTTGTTGACCTTTAGGATTTTGACAGAGTCATGAAACTTTATTTCCCAAGAAGAATAGAAATGATTCTAAACTGCCACAAGCTATGGCTTGTCTCGGTTGAGACGACTTAATACAGTTGAAGCCATTTGTGGGAAAAAAGCCACATGAAAAGCTGGCAACCCGCATTAGGCCATTTACAGTACAGTAGCACATTGTTTAGTTGGAAAGGTTAAAATCCAACACTGTAATAAAGCCTAAAAACAGATGGGCCCTGCTTCTTTTAACATGTACAGTGCTAACATGCATTAAGCATACATTTCTTACAATTATTACAATTATTTTCCACAATAACTCATTATCACCTCAACAACCTCCTACATAGTGGTTTATATAAACATATATACTCTATGCAATTCATCCTCATGAAAATGCATGCTGTGAGTCCATTGCAATTCTATTATAACCTTTCCTGAAGTCCCCGCTCAGTTTTCACAAATCTATTTTCGACGGTTCGACATTACAGACACTCGAGAAAGATGAAAGTAATGAGTGAAGCTCAGTTCTGTTTGCTACTTGATAATAAATGATAATTCATAATGTACATGGAGACGTTGGTCAGCAGGAACAGAAGAAGAGAAATGGAATTTGAGCTCAGCCTCCTGAGTTTGTGCACACAACAAAAAGAGGGCTTGGAGTATCAGCCACTCATGCAACATGTTTCAATCTTGGCGCTCTTCCTCAGACAGCATCAGGTTCTCTAGGGTCTCTAGAGATACGAGGAAGTAAGTGACGTCATTGTTATATCATGCCCAGACAGTATTTTATTTGTCTTTTTCTTTTCGCCCCAGAACTTTAAGTGCCCGCTGTCATGTCCTCACACACCCCGATCCCTGACAAACTCTCAGGTGGAGTCCCAGTGGAATTGGGGAGAAAAGAACAGAAGAGGCTCGACTATAGAGTAATATATAAAAGGCTTATCACTGAATGTGAAATATGAATACCAGAAGCTTCTTTTTTGAGACTGAGCAGTCTATTGGCGTAAGTCCCAGCTCTTGTGTATTATTGTGCTACACTACAGTATATGATTGAATGTACCATTTCTGATACAACTCAATTTTTGAGCTGCATGCTGAGTGGACCATTTTAAGTCAAAAAGGTCAGCCTTCCCTTTAGCCTATGATTAATGGTGCAGTTTGTTTTCTGAAAAGCTAACAGGACCAACAAGAAAGTATTGGATGAAATTATGTGAAGTGAGCCTGTATAGATAGTTGGTTTAGGTATAATAGTTTTGAGAGTATAATGCACTTTTTATTGATGCTGAGAGTGGGTGTGTTGTGGTTTGTTTTTGATGCCCTCTGCAGGTGTCAAAGGCATAAATCAATAAAACATTTGTAAATTCCCCAGTTTAAAATCCTAATGAAACCTCCAAGCCTGTTTTTTTCCTTTTTTTTTGTATTTTAAACATAACGGCTTATAGAAATAACATCAAAGATAGTTCTGTATCAGTAAATGAACTGCTTGCAGTGGTAAATGTGGTTGCGTTAGCATACTTTATGAGTAACCTCTTTGATCGCGCATAAAAAAAAAGTGGTGCTAAAACATCATCCATCTCCTCTGATTAGAGCTTTGTGTAGCAGACGTGCGCGCATGGCATGTACGCACACACAACCCACGCTCACTAACACACGCACACACACACACACATGAAAATACTCACACACATACACACCTGATTCTTTCCACCTCACAAAAACATGTCCTAATTCATCTTATCTCACAACTCATCCATAATCAAAACTGACACTCCTTGCCCCCCCCCCCCCCCCCCCCCCCCCCCCCCCTCTTTCTTTCCCACCTACCCCCCCTCTGCTCTCACATCCCAAAATACCAGGCTGCTGAACACCAGACTCTCCCTGTAAGCCCCAGGCCAATTAGTGTGGTGTTGCAGCATTGTTATCTGCCTGTCATGGTGGGTTTCTCCTGCCTGCTCTCTGTTTGTGGCAACACACACTGCTGCTGCTGCTGGGCCACAGGCGGCGTGAGAGCCGGAGAGGAGATGGATGAGGAGGAGAGCAGGAAACAAAAAGGGTGTGTGAGGAGTGTGAAAAAATCATCCTATTTAAGAAGGAGTGACTTTTGGAAATGGACTCAAGTTTTTGACTAATATTGTGCACATTGTTGTATCCAGTTACCATACATATAATGAGAAAACATAGCACAGAGGAAAGGAAAAGGTTATGTCCCAGATGAGGGGCTGAAACCAAACACCACGCCTTTAAAGTATTATCGCTCTCTCTATCATCACCACATTACAGAAAATAGATAATCATCCTGCTGTGGGATGGAGAGGAGGAGGAGGGAGGTTGAGGTTGGGGTTGTGGGCTGAGTCATACGAGCTTCATTTACACAGTCTGGCCTGCGCAAAGGTGAGGTGTGTTCAATGTTATGTACCCAGAAAGGTAGGTAAAACCCTTACCTCAGTTTCTCTAGTACAATGGAAAGATGAACCTATTGGTCACTATCTCCAAAAACAGTCCAAAAACTGTGGAACTAATTTGTTTGAACTTAAAGCTGAAAAGCTGTGTTTCTCAGATGATCATAAACATCAAAATCATGAGCCAGTTTTGCTGTTGTCTTTACAAACATTACTAATGTAAACAACAGCATAAAAACAAAATATAGTTGTCATGTAGTCAGTGTATCAAATTTAGTTTTTATTTTTAATTGAGTTGATGGTTGGTAGTTTTAGATTACAGTTATGCCTTTAATGATATTTACCAAACCAAAGATTAATCAGAAACGGCGGTAAGTTCGACCGCTTTTTCTGCCTTCTCAGAATTTGTCTCCTTTACATTTTCCCTCAGTTCTATCTGCTTTACTTTCTCCAATATCTGTATTAAAAATCAGTGCATGAAGCACTTAAACTGACATAGTGTTAGTTAAAAACATAATGGCATAATGTGAGAATATAAACTATGGAGTTTACATTCAAGCTAACTTGAACTATCGAGCTACATTACTGTAAAGCTGTACCGAGCTCAACATGATTAAAGCAACATTAACAGCCAGTGAATGCATTTACGTGCCTTTACCCTCCACTACAGCCCCAAGCAGCATCATGTCTCACACAGCTTCAAAAGTTAGCTTTAAATTGAAAAAAAAAAAATGCACTGCAGCACAAACAAAATATTTAACTGCTACATAGTTGTTGCAAAAGTACTTGACCAAAAATCAGGTTGTCAAACGCTGTGGAGAGAAGACTTAGTGGCAATGGCAGCAGAGCAGTAAAGATGCTCTCCCCAACGCTCTTACACTGCAGCTCAGAGAGCAGCTTCGAGCCAGCCATTAGGTGGAGCTACAGTAGCTAATGTTAGCGATGAAGCCACCACTTGTGAGCTAGAGGATGACGCTCACACGTTGAGTGTTGAGCTGACAACTGCCTACCAATAGTGTCAGCGATCAAAGGGCTGATAATGATGTATGTGTGTGTATGCCATTGTAATAACCTCTACTTCACCTTCTACCACACAGGGTGGTGTCCTTTGTGTCTCCGAGGGAAAACACTGTAATAGTGTAAAGACTCAATGACAACATAACTTTGCTGGAAGTTACTTTTATACTAAAATCCAGCGTATATGTAATTCTCACTGTTTGAGAGCAACAGCCTGTCATTCAGAGAGTAAAAGAGCGATCCAAACATGGCAGAATTACATAAAACTGATTTGGCGCGCAGACAAGCACAATTAATGCACACACAACCTGCTCGAATCTCTTATGAGGCTTTAGGCACAAGGCTGTCCCAGCGCAGCATATAACACTAATTCTTACTGAATAATTTTGACAGTGTAACAGAGTTCTGTGGAAGACTTCGAATAGAGTAATATCAAATGTCATGCTTCTGTCAGTTAACCACTGTAGATTAAGGCAAACACAAATGTTATTATCTAAAGCCTGCATACTGTAGCAGTAGGGAAATGGCATTAAGTTGTAAAATGAGAACATGAATGAATCTGTATTTAATACATATTTATACTGTATATATAATGGATGCTACACTTGGCCTCATTCTCTACGATTAATCTTGTTGTATATTTTGTCAATCGTGGGGTAATGGGGGGGAAAGAGCCAGATTAATGGCAAGGCTGCTCACCTCTTGATGACATTCATTTGCAATACCTTCTTTTTCTCTTGAAATTTGTATTTTAGAATGAAAAACTTTCAGGGGGATTTCCCCCTTTAAATAAAGGTTGAATCACGAGAAAAAAAAAAAAATCGCCCAAGAACTCTTTGGAATGTAATTCTGAAAAAAGAGAACTTTGAGTCCCACAGCTCTCACTTGAACTTTGCTTTGTCGAGAGACATTTATGCTGCTTAAATTTCACATCCAGGCATTTTTGCAACATGCACAGAGGGCAGAGAAGAGGAATACAGATGATCATTTGCCAGCGCACATGGATCAGATGTAACTATCTGTGGTGGTATTTAGGACGAGTGACTGTGGAGGAAAACTTGCATTCATGTTTGGAGATGAGATGAGGGTTGTTTAAATGAGAGCTGGGACTTTCTGTTGTCATTGGTATTATCAAGTGTGCACCTCCCACTTAAGATACTTTCATCTCCTGTATTTTTGTTTTTGTTTTTTAAGCATGTCCCACGCAAACTCCAAGAGACTTTGTCAAACAGGGCCCCAACGTCTTCACATCCACCGTCAATGCCGATCAGACTTGTGATCATCTGCAACAGAGGCTGACATGAAATCAGAATCCTGCAGGACACATGGGATGGCCGCGGGACAGGAGCGCTGCTGCATTGGGATTTGGACGAGACAAGGCTTCGTTTTGAGTCTGGGGAATGGATGAAAGTTAGGAGAACATTTGCACGTAATTACATGTAATATTTAATTATATCAGCTACATCAGCACACAGTTAGAATGCATAATCATTTGCCCAACATAAATTCAGAAAATCTGTAGTACATTGGCCTATTTTCATGAATTGCAGAATGATCAGCACAGGTATGGGAGTTCCGACATTATCACTTTAACCTGGGATTTCCAATTACATTTAGAACTAACTATGGAAAGAGGCCTGATTAAAGTAAAACATTTTTACCAAAGAGAAAAATAATGGGTTCAAGACTGAACGTTTAAGGATTGGGAGAGGACAAGAACATCTGGGCATTTTTTTTTATCTCTGCATTACCCTCTAGTATACAGTACTTAACCCACACATTATAGCTGAAGCTATTCTCAGCATCCATATAACAGGATAACTGGATCAGCAACACCAAGCTTAACTTTATAAAAACAGAGGCTGATAACAGACTATACCTGTCAGCCTGTGACCATGACTTTGCCATTGCAATACTAAATCATAGCTTACTGTGTGTTCTAGTGGTGACATTAATTTCCATATTTTTGACTCATATTTTTCCCTGTCAGCCAGAGTCATTGGTTGCCCTTTCTGGCCCCATCCACAAATCCCTAAACTCATATACATGTGGCTTACAAATCCACAAAGGGTCCTCTGCCCTCATCTACCATTCCTATCGTACCAGGGTGAGCTCTACCGAGTAAACAGACGGCTGAGTGTTGGACTGTAATTCAGATTCAGACCTCAGACTGCTGCTGACAGTCCCTGGTGGGACTGCAAGTTGCTTTCATTTGTCTGCCTGAATCCTCCAGTCCCCTTTCTCCCTCGGCCATCTTAACATGCACCTACTCAATAATTAAATTCTGCCTGACTTCAGCACAAGTTTCAACTCTTACCCCTGCTCCCTGTTTTATACTGTCCACTATTATGACTAATAGCTGCAAAAACTCATTTGTGCTGATGTCTATTGGTCTCCTGAACATGAGGAGCCGGATGTGGGTTGATGTTTTCCATAATGGGAATTAGGGTTGTGATGGGTGTGATGCCCACTGTTACTCGTAGTTGTTATTGGAGCAATGTGTATACAATGCACCAAGTTCCTATGCATTGTGTTTTTAAATTATATGTTTTTTTATGTGCCATATGTGCTCTTTTTATGTGCCACCCTTTTGCACCTCAAATCACCCTCATGAGCAAAAATTAACTTGAACTTCCAGTCGTTTGTTCATATTGTTCTCTAAGATAAAAAGCTTTTAGCTGAAGTTCAAGCAGGAAGACAATTATCGTTCTAATTTCCTCATCACGCCTGGTCTCCACCTCTTAATTATTATCTAGTCGACTCAGTGGGTTATGTGCACAAGCTTTTCTGTCAACTAGTTGCTAGCGGAGGGGTACTTGCGCTACTTTAAATGTCAGTGTCTCTTTGCTGTCACTGCAGTGTACGATACTATGACCCTCTACCTCGCCGCCTCCACTTATGTCAAGGGCCCATCAATAGTTCCACAGGAGGAGGCCTCTCCTGAGTGGATGCAAACAACCGTTGTTGATTGTTATCAGTCCCAACAGTAACAGATTTCTCTTCACTGTCATCTGCTGTGCTGCCATGGAAAAGATGCATCCTGGAAGGATATGTCAGAGAAGTAATGGATACAGGTGGGATCTTAGCTCTTTCAGGTAATACTAATCTTCCTCTCTGTTCTTTCCCTGCTCATTTATTGGGCCTGCACAGCTTGCGAATCTTCTTTGGCACACCTGGTTGCTTCCCTCGGGTTATGTATTTGCTCTACTACCTCTTTTCTATGGGGGCTGTTTTGTTACACACAGATGTGCTTGTGCGGCAACCAAGACTGCCACAGTGTTGTTGCTCTCGCCCGGCAACAGTTGGCTCCTTTAGGGCTCATTGTGCCTTAGAAGAGTGCTAAATTGCAGTTCTGTCCAGTTTGATATTGTGCCATAGGAATTCTTTGACTAAGGTTGAGCCAAAGTCAACAAAAAAACTTTCCTTCACTGTGTGTGGGAGAAAGTGGGGGAGCATTCAGTTTTTTTAAAGCGGAGGAGTAAGAGATCCATGAATAGTAGTAAGCCTCATTACTTTGGTAAATGGGTAAATGCCCCATGGCCTGTACCACCTACAGTATGCCAGCTGCAGGAGCAAATTGGTCTCCAGGGATTCATAGACAGCTGTGTGTGTGTGTGTCAGAGAGAGTGTGAGAGTGAGAGAAATAACTATTGGCAGAGCAGCAACTACAAAAGACTAAAGTCACATAAACAAACAAATTTATTAACTTGCTAAGGACAAAGCAAAAGAACACTGACTGCCTGTGTGACTCATTTCCATTGCTGTATAGAACAAACAGCAGCTCTGTATAAAAAATGCAAAAAAAATGTGATCTTTTTTTATTACCTTCAAACTTCTTTGAAAGTCTTCAAACTTTCTGCAGCACTGTAAGAAATAGTTGTGGGAGAGGAGAGCTGTAACCCCACTGCTATTTAATTGTGCTAAACCTTTTTTAGCATTAATATAGCCATCCAACTTTGAAGGAGTTGACTACAGCAATATTAGCATTGAGGACAAAAAAATGATGTTAGCTGATGTATTCGCATGAAGTGACAGGAAATGGCCTCTTGTATCGTCAGCTCAACTGTGCTTGTCTTCGACCAGCATATCTCAGACATGAATGGCTAGATAGGCATAATATTTGGTGTGCACATTTGCACTCCCAACAGAAACAAGAGGACCCTTTGATTTGACTGTCAGTGCAGACTTCTGCCAAGGCTGAAAAATATTTCCAATTAGCTGTTCCTTTATTAGTCATCATTTCTTAAAAACTGTACTGAATAGATCACAAAATAGTTATATGAGGCTAAACTAGACATCATTTTCCAGCCAACATTGCAATCAGTTGATGACAGCATAGCTAGGATATATAACTAAGGCTGTAGGTTTCTTCCTCCTGGGAGCATCAATGTTCATAGCAAATGTCTGTGTTTTAGACTGATGGAGTCAAGATGATCATTTGAAAGATTAGACTGTGGTGGTGCCAGAGGTCATTCAGTCGCCAGTGTGTTTGTGTTAGGATTAAGAATGTGCACAACTTTCTTGCAAATGAAGGAATTAGTGTATTAAAATTGCTGGTCAGAGACAAACACGCAACCCCTACTTCCTTTTCGTTCCTTTTTGTTCCTTGTCTCCTTGTCGTTCATTTTTGTCCACATGCTTGTAATTAGAAACAATTAAACGGTTAGGGTTACACAGTTACACAGTCTTAAACTCAAAGCTCACCGTGGGAAAAAAATTGGTACCTATTTGTGTCACTCTGTTGTCCTTCTCCCTCCCCTGCTCAAGGAGAGCTTGCAAAGTGCTAAATAGTGCTTGAGTAACGCTTTTATCATTATAACAGCCACTGTATCTATAGCAACATCTCACCGGTCAGTCTGATGAGCCCCTGTGCCTACAGGCTAAAATCTTATTACATGTTGTGACAGCATCACTTGCAAGGAAAGTTAATCTGGTCTCAGTGTGTTGGAACATTGTAATTTAGTCCATTAACAATCTGACACAATGTAGCATTCATGTTGGTATCATGTTGACAATTGCTGTTTTCATTTGTAGTGAAACACAGATGACAAGCATGGACTTGGCATGCCTGTTGTTTACAAGGTTTATCTTTCACACACAGTGAGCACTGCCATTGTTGGGTAGAGCTCTAGTTTAGATCATAGCTGTCTTTCAAAGTGTACGTTCCTGCCTCGAAGGAAATCTTTTTTATATATTTTATTGGTGCTTTGTGTGCTGTATTAACTGTGTGTTGGATTATTGCAGAGAGAGCTCCTGGAAAAGTGAATTCTTCACTTGCCCTGGTTAAATGTGTGCAGCTCGGTATTCAGCTGCTTTTTGCTTCCCTTTTTCTACAGCCACCTGTAATTCTCAGCCAGCGCTGGAGAGTTCACCATCAAGGTCAGGAAGGTACAGTCAGACGGAGCAGATATTTACAGAGACCGACAAAAGGGATGTGAGAGAGACCGGGAGAGAGAGAAAGATAAAGAGAGAGAGCTTGAACCAAAGAGACTTTTTTGTTATTGTGTGTTTAAGGGGACCTGGGTACAGACTACATTCCCAAAAAAAGAAAAAAAAAACCTTTTCACTCCTGTGAGCCACACAGATCAGACACACAAATACAAAGCAGAACCACCCAAACAGACACACTAAGTCTGGGCTTTTGTGAGTGATGAAAGGTGGAAGTAGTCACACACAAAAAAAGCACGAATAAATGCTTACCCACCGGGTCTTAGACATAAACAGACACACTCACACATACACATAAATTCTGACTCACCCATGAAGCTGAGGTAGCTTTCTCCCTCCTGAAGTGTGTGTGATGAGTCGAATCATCTTGTGAAGCTGAAGGTCCCAGTCAATGGCAGGAGGCAGTGAGATTAGACAGCTCAGGTTTGTGTACATTTCTTTATCAGTCCACCAAAAGGCCAGGGCCTATACATTATTTGGTTCCATTTCCAAGATTTAATAATGGCAAACATTTGCTGACCTCAAATTGCTCCTTTATCTAAATACTGATTCTATATACTGATACAGCTTCTTCTTTGAATAGATGATTGAAATGTCCTACGACTTGTTTTTGCAAACTATACAGTTATCTTTCCTGAATAGGAAATAAGGTGCGGAATTTATATGAGGCAATTATATGGTTAATTAGAGGCTAGCATCTTAATAAGTGAAAAATTCTGATGTTTATCTTGATGATGTTTGATCATTTCTTGAGTTAATTATGATGATTATGCTCCTAAAATGCTGATAATCTTCCTGTAATGCATCACAATTCATTACAAGTACTGCCAATTTATGTAATGAGGAATTTTATTATCAGGGTTATTATTTCCTCCAGTGGCGATTACATCTATCAGCAGTCAAGCATGACAAATAAATGATGTGTTTATGAACTGAAAACTTATAGCAACTGCTGACAAAAATGTGTACTATTGAAAATTCTTTATTGAAAACACCTTTTTGACATAACTCCACAACCGTATATCAACCCAAGCATTGGTAAAGACAGTCTTAGAGCAATATAAACAGTGTTTGTGTGTCTATGTGTGTTTTTGTGTGAATGTGTTCAATGACAGCCTGATCATGACTCTCAGTAGACTTTCCCTTTTTTCGTCTTCTGTTGGTATTTTATATACAGCATTCTTTTAGAATCTATGCAAGGGTTGTTAAGGGTGGGTAATGAATGGATTTGAGTGACAATTATTAAGATGATTCTCTAGTTGCCTTTGTCTCTATTGCTGCATTATCATTTCACATGTTACTATGGGTTTATATTGCTACTGTTGGTTGAACACTGTATGTGAACTTAAATGATCTGTTCATGCTGGGGATAGAGAGTGGTTGCCCTAGGGGATGGCCTAGGGGTTAAAGCGTCGACCATAAACCACAGGGTGTTTTGCTTCAAGCTGGGGGCCTTACATGTCTTCCCCCATCTCGCTTTCCCCTCATTTCACAATGTTTATAATGAAACTGTTTGAATGCTATCTACAACGAAGGAGTCCATATATGATTACTTTCAAATATCCTGTTTAGCTTGGCCCCATGCTGCTTCGGTGTACCACAGGGAAGTTTAAATGGACCTTTATTGTCCTACATATATATTAATTACCTTCCAACATACCTGATTAAGTGCACAATCAATATGTATTCAGATGATACAGTTCATTACTACTCAGCAAAAATGACAGAGGAATGTCAGGCCTGACTGAGGATGTTGAAAGAGCTGCCTTGTG
Organism: Enoplosus armatus; assembly: GCF_043641665.1. Classification (NCBI taxonomy): domain Eukaryota; kingdom Metazoa; phylum Chordata; class Actinopteri; order Centrarchiformes; family Enoplosidae; genus Enoplosus; species Enoplosus armatus. The sequence continues at coordinate 12,874,059 of NC_092192.1, forward strand.
GTTTAGAATTAATAAACTGTCTACTACATCTACATCCATGTTCTTTGGGCTCTCTCAAAAACTTAGAAGCAGCAGAAACTCCTAAACAATTAGCGATGTGATTAACAACCAGCAGCTCTTCTCCTCTTCAGCTGTACAGGATCCTTGCCTACAGTGGGAGCTGTATAAGATGTAAGCGACGTGGGTGTGAGAAGGAATAAATCAGTCCAACACATTCTGGGTTTTCCTCATAACTTTAGTGAAGTCCCAAAAACACACATCAGTTACATTAAGCCATCAGTCTTACCCCGCTCTACTCCCCTCTCCTTTCTTCTTCCCCCCTTTTCTCAGTCCCCGGAACTACCAGCTGCCTGAACAGCGCCGCCTGGTTGAAAATACCTGCTTCTGGAACATCAACATAGCATTACTGTAAACACTAACTATGTGTAAACAAGCTGATAGCAATTCACTAAGAATATACCGGACCTGAATCCCTGCAGGGTCAAGGGGAGTCAAACACACAGAAGGAGGAATCTACAACACACATGGAGGAGTGAAGGAGCTGTCTAACACACATGTATGGTTTCATGCAAACACCAACTCAAAGTGGATGTTGTCAGAGCAACCAACTGTCTCAAGTGCCGTCCAGGGGGATGATTCTAGATCTGTCTTGGGTGAGGTACTGTAAGAGATGCAGCAAGGTAAACGCTCCCATTTTACAGCCGTGAGGCAGCAGCATCAGAGCTGTCACACTGCAGAACGGTGTCCAACGGTGAAGGGTGCAGGTCAGTTTAACTTTGTAATTGTAGATGTGTTGTTACTTAGCTTCAGTTTAAAAAAGAGTGATCTGCAGCTATCTCAGTGAGCCCAGTGAGTTAGGGTGTGTCCGAGCGGTTTGTGGTGTCTGGCTTGAGTGTGACTTCAGGTGAAGAACTTTTTTCCTTCAACTGTCTGAATGCAAAGTTCATGTTGGTCTGTATTAGTTTGATATGATCAGCAAACAGGGAGCAGTTCTGTAATGGGAACAATTAAGGAACGAGATTTCCCCAAGCAGTAAACTCAACCCAAATCAATAGCTAATGCCCAGGGTACAACTGCCCCGTTTCTTTAATTCTGGCAGACAATTAGTCTTGGGTTTTTTTTTCATTGGCCTTTCTGCTTGTTGATGTTTTACTGGAGGGACCTCTTTGGACTGACTAAATTCAACACAGTTTGTCAGAATTTAAGTCCAACACAAACAAACGTACATTACTGTGTAAGAGAGTAGAGTTGATTATATTAGTGTGATTATAACTGATCATTTTAATTTGCATTACCTCGGACTGCTGACATCAGTGGGTTTGTTGGCGTGTTTGCCAGCTGACAAGCTTTTTGCAATTTGTTATGCCAAGTGGGAGATATCGGAGCCAACAAAAATTCCCACACATCCTGCTTGTAATTAGCACTAGGCTGACATGCCCATTTTTTCCCAGTTGGCTGCTCATATTTATGGTAAATTCGATATGACGTGAGGGCGGCATTAACATCAGAGTGAAGATGTCAGCAGAGAGGCTAGTCTTATGCCAGGTCCCTTCAATTCTTTTCAATTCACTTCTTAATGGGATTTTTTAGGCTGTAATTTGCTTCAGAATTCTTGAGCACTGACATACCTCTGTCAGTTATGGATGTCATTTTAGTCTGCTGCTGGGGTTTCAAAATAACTTCCCCCTTGCATCATAATATGCAAAGTAAAAAGACTATGATTTTTAGATGGTGTCTCCATCCGGTTTTTCCTTTAACTTTTGTCAGCTACAAGTTTTAATTAATCAGTACCTTTATCATGTATAAACCTACCTGAGATACGAACATTATGTGATGTAGGTTTACTGACAAAAATATTAATATGATAATAAAAAACTAAAAAATTAAGTGAGTACAAGTGATTGAAAGTGTGTGTAATGTCTTGTCTCTCCACAGAGGTTTGGTCCCGTGCACCTGTCAGTAAAACTTTGTTGTGTGCAAGAACATTTATGAATGTTCAACCTGGAAGTACCTTACATTCAATGCAATGATAGCAAAAGAATGCACCTTGCAAAGCAGTTTATTCTAATATATACTTGAATGAGCACAACCAATAGTTCAGTGAAGCTATTTAGGGGACAAATATTTGAAAACTCTAGTCAAGTAGCTGGAACGGAGTAATGGTGGCATGTCTCTGCCTACCTCTGCAAATGATGCATTTCAGTGTTTATGCGTATTCAGCTGGGTGATTTAACAGGTGCAGCCTTTGTTACAGGGCAATAGATGGTGGCCTCTCTCACTCTCTCTCCCTTTCTCCCTCTCTCACCCAATCTCTCCCCTCACAAAGACACACACACACACAGACAAGCACACACACATATTCACAAACACACTTTACTAGCTAGTTGTCCTTGATGTGTCTCATAAAGACAGGCTGAGGAGGCCAGGATAGTTTCAGGCAGTAAAAGCAGCCTGTGAAATCACATCGCATGTGAAGTCACAACAGATGGCTACTACTGCTACGTCCTCACTGAATATGAGACAGGAAAGACACTATGAACGTGAGCAGCACATTCTGCAGCTACGCCTCCCTGAATGAGGACATGAAATCTTGTTAAAGACAAGGTTGCATATTGAAAGCTATACTCAACAGCTGCTCATTGTGCTGTAAAGTGAAAAAAAAATTAGAATAACATTAAATAAAAATATAAATAAAAAAAGACTAGACCCAGTAGGGGGCAGAATTAGCCCAGAAAATGAAGATGAGGAGAGAGAAAGGGATGGGTTGGAAAAAATTTACCTACATAACATAACAAGGTGTTCTTAAGCAAGGCATGGATGCCACATGATATGCTACAACACACTATCATGATTAGTGGACATGTGGATGCTATGGATGCAGCTGGTGCCGCTTTTTATCACCATGGTAACCGCTTAAGATTTCACCAGACATTAAAAAAGCAACTAAAACAAATGAAGAGGTAGGGAGGGGAAGGGGGGCGGATGCTGTGTGTATTGTTCAATGGATCACCAGCCTAATTGCTCCTCTGGAAGGTTACTCCATAAAAGAGAAGAAAAAAAAAAGCGCGGGATGGAGAAGACAAGGGATGGCTGAAATGACACAACAAATCCACTTCACTTAATTATCTTAAGTGAATTAGCCGTCGCTGTTTTGTAGCTGAATATGCATCGGGCAAATAATACTTGTAGAGACGATGAAAGCACCTTAATGGCCCTGTCTGTTTCCAAGTGCCAGTGCCTTTCAGCGGTCTCTACATGGCCACAGATAGAGAACAGCACTTAGAACATCCAATTAAATAGACATGCTGGAGAGGGATTTTAAGGCGAAACAAAATTCTCTACCTTTACCTCTTTCTTATATGCAAATCTGACTAATAACATCTTCAGATTTCATTAAATGAAACGTGGGAACAAATATATAGGATTATTGAAAAAAGAGTCAATGTCATTTTCTGATGTTCAACATTCCTAAAGGTATGGTTTGAACATTGGTTATCACAACTGTATTTTGCTAAAGGAGGCAGTTATCCTCTGATTTTGCCGCTTCTTTCATACAAATGCACACACCTTGGTCATCAAAATCCATTCATCCACTATCAATGAGCTCACGCAGTCCTGGCATTTCAATCAAAAAACTGAGAGAGAGAAAAAAAATCTGAATCAAAGGAAAGACAGAGACAAAATCAGTGGCATAATTTCTGTATTGGTATATCTTTACTCAGTTTCCTCTGCCCAAGAACTGCGACAACTCTAAATAATATAAAGGTATTAGTGAGAGGTTAGAAAGTGAGAGAAATGGCGCTGGACTTTGCCATGAAAAGAAAGAAAATAGCTGTAATGGATGAGATCAGGCTTTCCTCCTGAAAGGTTGAAGGAAAAAGGTGTCGTGTCCTTTTAGAGGTGAGAGTGTCAGGTTGAATGTGAGAACTTCTGAGGATAAATGAGAAAAGCAGAGGGACTTTGTGGACCTCCGTCTCTTCTACAAGACCTCGATTACACATTATTACCTGCATTTGATTATGACCTCTCTTATCCTGCTTCTCTCTCGTCCTCTCGCCTCAGTAACTCTCAGGGAGCTTAGAGCCAGGTACAGGGACGAGCAGAGAAAGAAAGTATAAAAAAGAGCAGTAATTCTGCTGTGAACACTAGAGTCGTTATTTCCTTTGAAAGAGACTTGGGTACATTTTTGGACTTGATGAAAAGTCTAAAGGAGACAGAGGCTATTAAAAATTTGATTCTGATTTTCTGAGTGCATTTACTGCTCAAGATTGACAGCAGGGAGATTGAGACGAGGACACCATAGTAGTGGGGGAACCTGGAACAGTACACTTGCTTTAATGAAATGTTTGCAATCCCAATTCACATTTCCTGTGTTTCATTACTGCTCTCAAGGTCTCTTACACAATACCATCACCATTCTCTCTCTTGTTTGCTTTTCTTCCCCTGACTCCATGTGTCTTATAGTTCTGCAGCACACGTGTGTGTGTACGTACACCCATGAAGAATCACAGTGAAATACTCCACTGTACCTTTGTTATACCCATGCCATCACGGTGATATAGCATGGAGGTGACCCTTTCATATCTGAAGCCATCGAAGCGATATGCCTCCAAACACCAGTGCAGGTTTGACAGGAGGGAGCGCAACTTCCAGCAAAAAAAGAGAAGACAGAGGGAAAACACATTACCCTTACACTTTGTCAGGAAGCATCCAACCTGCCAAAGTGTCCTTGAGCTAAACACTACATCCCCACCACCCCCATTTTTGACGATCCATAGTGACATTTGCCCTGCAGAGGGGAAAAATAATGAAAAGTATTATAATTATAAAACAATGATAGTGGATATTTTTGCTTATTCAGTAACTTGCCTACCTCACCATCTTTCCTTAGTGGAAAGTCACCTTGTGACCATTTTAGAAACATGGGCATCATTAGATGTTGAGTTGGCGTACTTCAGTGAAGACTTTAAAAGACTTTTTATTGCCTTTTGGGATCCTACATGTGTTTTTTTTTTGCAAACTCACTTGCTGTGAGCATTGTTATGCAGTTTGTGCATTTTGAGGTGATTAGCTTGGGAGGCATTTTGGTTTGAATTGTTCCTTCTTATTAGTCATGAGCCTCAAAAACACACTGCCATAATGTGTCAACAAACAGATTAGCTTGTTTTGATGGAGCTAAGCAGTAGCAGGATTGTTACTTTGAGATGGGAAGCACAAACACAAAGTACAATGCTGTGTTCACCCTGAATTTACACTTACTTGTTTACATTTGCTCGCTTTAAGCTCCCTCCGAAGTTGGACGATGTGACTTCGCCTTATTGCCATTGCACACAGCAGTGTAAAATATATTTTCCAGTTGTTGTAATCACTCCCAAGCATGTTAAATCAATTCCAGTGATTCTCTCAATTAAGAATCACAGTCTGACTCAACTCTAAAAATCTAGGAGTTGTGCAGCACTATTCATTGCTTCATCTTGCCTTTAATTCATGCATGGTCTAATCACAATTAAGTTTTACACAACGTGGTTCTAAGAAGATAAAATCAATTGTTGTAATTCTAATGTGACACAGCGAGAAGGCAGTTTAACAAGATTATTAATTTGAATCGAATGTAGGGCTGATCACACGACATTCTACCCTTCCATCTCTATCACTCTGAAATTGTGTGGGATACACAACTTCTGTAATCCCCAAAGGACGAATGCATGCGTAAGTGAGTGAGATGGAAGCCTTGCTGCCTTGGAGCAAAGCGTCTTCAAGTTCCTCTTGTTTACTAAACCTTTTTTTTTTTTGAGAGAAACATCTTTCAACCAGAGAATGATATTACACTGCAGCTAGACAAACACTGACATGCATGCCCACAGACACACACACACATAGAGAGAGAGAGAGAGATAGGGACCAAAGGCTGACTTCATAGACTTGCTTCTGCCTGTTGGGATTCAATTAAAGAAAGTTAAATGATACTGGGATGACTGCTTCATAGCCTAATGGGCTGAGCTTTACACATCTCCTCTTCTACCCTATTATATTTCATTACAATAATACCACATTGCCTTAAGAGGGGGGATGGGGTAGCACAAAGGAACAACGGAAACAGAAAGTGATGGAGGGGGGGTAAACGTGCTGAAAATGAATGTTGGAGGGGATGATTAACTAGCTCATAAACAAAAAGACTTGAAGTAAACACTTGATTGTTGGTTGCATCATGAGCAACTACAAGCTTCCTTGAGGCGACTGAGGCTGCCATCATTGCAAAAATACATAGAAAAAAGGTAAAATATCACACACTCTCTCTCTCTCTCTTTCTCACCATGAGAGGAAAGCTCCCAGTATGAAACTATAAAAAAGACATATCATCTCAGTCACATTGTTAGGGACATAAAAATCCCTCCACAGCATTAGCATCGCTTCCTAGCTGGATACAACACCCAAAAGAAACCGAATCAACAAGCATTCAACAAAAAATATTAATCACTTTAGTGCATCACATCTAAAGCAGCGAACTGAGATTTCTGTTATTGCGGCACCCCTGGAGAAGGTGAGTGTCTCTTCATTTAATGTCAGACTATCTCTCTATTAGTGAAGGACAAGAGCAGAGAGATGAGATGAAGGCTTGAGAGGGAAGACAGCTTTATAACAACACTGCTACTTACCCCCCCACCCCCCCACCCCTCCTCTCTTTCAACCTCCCTCGATTCCCCTGGTTGTTTTGTAATGAAGTTATCCCACAGCAGACTTCTTCTCAGCCCATGCTGTCTTAAGACAGAGGAGGGATGGAGGGAGCAACAGAATCACAGGAAGGAATAAGTATCAAAGACAACAACCAGAAAAAAGCCTGGGAAGAAGTGAAGGGGGTGGGGAACAAGGGAGGTGATGGAAGTGGAGATGTGACAATGTGCAAGAATTTAAAAGACGCACTCGTGTTGCCTAACTGCAATCCCAGTAGCAAATACATCTGTGAAAAAATACACCTTTTCACACAATTATTGGCATTCATTTGAACCTTTTTTCACATTAATATGGAAATGTATGCTCCAATCACGTCGTTTCCACTACAGGATATATGTGTTTCTATGACACATTGTGCTTTTTTTTTTAATGAGATTGCAACAGTGTCTTTCAACACACAGATATGCAAAAAAAAGAGTAGTGTGAGGTAAAACAAATGGTGAAGAGTGTGATGAATGGACATGTTGGATGTAACAGTAATAAAATGACAGTGGGAGACTCATTGCTCCCAAATGTACAACAGAGCGCCACAGGAAATCATTCCTGCCTGTGGCCATCAGACTGTTCAACTCCTCCCTCTGAGGGTCAGACACTCAGGAAGAAACTGGAAATCTGCATCTGTATCTACTTCACCTGTCATACACTACCTCACTATTTATTGTGAATGTTTAAGTGCAATACATGTATAGTGCAATACATATATAGTCATACACTACAGTGCAACACATCCATACATATATATACATTGTTACTGTATATATATATTTTTTTTACCTCACTTCACTTAAATACTGTAAATGTGTATATTTTTTATTTTCTATTTCTTATTTTTATATTTTGTACATACCTTTAGTTCTAAATTATGCTATTTTTCTACTCTGGAATGGGAGCACCGGTACTGTACAATTTCCCCCCGGGGATCAATAAAGTATTTCTGATTCTGATTCTGATTCTGTATCCCTGTGTTGAAGTATAGCTCTCTTCTAGCTAGAACGAGACCCACATTTGCATTTTCCTCTTGAGTTTACATGTTACAGTTGAAGCAGTGCTAAGTAAGGATGTTGTGGGCTGTATATAAACCTTGATGCCCCTACTTTTTCTTTTAACCTGTTTGTGTGGATTGCAATGTTAAATGCAATGCATTACTCTGCCCTGTCTGCTACTTGTCACACCAGTGAACATTTAAGAGGTAAATGAATGGAAGAGACAGTCCACGTTTATCATTCCCAGTCCCAAAAGACAATGAAAGGAACGCTGGGTAACATTGTTATTGCTATGAAAGGCTGGACTGAAAAGACACATAATGTCAGTTATTTCCATCACAGAAAGGGAAAAAGAATAATCAGATGTTCTCCCTCGTGGGGGAAATGAGGAACCTTGCTTCCTCTACTACCACATGGTGTAACTCATGGCGTTCTTTCACATGCGAGGCAAGTGACGTGAGCAGCAGAGTGTCATTAATTCTGTCCATCACAAAACCATGAAGGACCTACACACTTTGTAAGATCATGATGTGACAGCAGTTGCAGGGGTAATCATGAAGTCTGTCAGTCACTGGGAAACGAAAACACAAATACAGTAGCAAAGGAAGTTAAGACTGCCATGAGGAAAAAAGACAGGTACTCAGAATCCATTGTCATGTCCTCCATACTGCACAGTCTCTCAAAATCACAATTTCAAAATGGTGTTATTTTTGACTGATGTTAGAAAAAGATATTCAGTGATCTTTTCCAGGATATTCTGGAAACGTTTAGTAGAGATACTCTAGGCCAATTTAATACTTTCACTTTTTTTACTTTTACTTTCATGCTTACATCTATATTGTGCCACTCGTCAGACTTTGTGTAGCTCAATTAATGGTAACCAAATTGATGTAGCTGAGGATTATATGCAAAGCCTCAGTCAAGTGCCATATGGCATCATTAAAATGTCCCTAATGTCTACCAGAGTCAACAGACCCTGGTCATCTGTCAGGAAATTGTAATTAAGATAACCTGTTCTGTTCATTGCACTACCCAAGACAGTGTTGTCCAAATCAAAGCACAATATGATACAGTAAACTAAAGGCACCCTCATTGGGTCACTGTATAAAATGGAAAATATGAGTGAACACAGAGTGAATATTTAACACACTCAAACTGGGACCTATGACCACCTTCTACTGTGCATGCAGATTGTGCTGGAGAAGCAAAAGTGTATTTGTGAGTAGAGAGTTGGGAGTGTGTTTGAGAGACAGCAACACCATAGGAATATACCCTTAAATTGAACATATAGTTACATCTTTGCCGACAACAGATGCCTCTCTCCACTTACTCCTGGAGCTAAGAGTAGTGAGGTTTGTTCCTCTTGGCAGCTGGGACCTTGTGTCGGCAGGGAGGGGCGGACCCTTGCTCCAAGCCAACTGGCGTGGTGATTGACTGGTTGGGGTGCTGGCTAAAAGGCAGGGAGCCTAAACTCACAGATGGAGCCAACCTCTTAGGAGGTGTTAGTTGGGTGACAGGCTTAAAGGCACCCATGGGCTGCTTGGACTTCACATCTTGTCTCAGAATGATCCTATGTAGGAACTGATGCTCCTTCTTCCTCTGCTCAAATTTTACAGAAGTGGCTTCAAGTGACAAATAGACCCTCAGGAGAGACTGACTCCTCCAAGTAAGTGACTTTGTCCCTATTCAGTGTTGTGCTACCACTACGCATCCCCCTGCTGAGGGAGACTGCTGCACAGCAGGGCATGTGGAGAATGTAATCAGTAGCGAACCTGACCTCATCGACTCTCAGGGGGCATCTGTTCCCTGAAATATACAATAGCTTGATATATCTGCAAGAACTTATTTTTGTGTGAGAAAACATCTTTTCCACTCTTCAACTCTCACTTCTGTGTTTTCCCCACCTCCTACACCTCATGGGCAAAGTTTTGGTTGTCATTATGCGAAGCACCAGAGAAGCTGGAGGAAAGTTGCAGAGAGAGAAAGGAGCTCAGTAAGTCACAATGAGGCATCATATTGCCTGATTTATGAAGGCTCTTTTTTTCCTCATTGTTGCTTACATTTATTGTGATTTTGTGTCAGTCCTCTCCTGTACGCACTCTCTTTTCTCTCAAAGTACAACCACCTCAGAAAAGAGCTCCAAATAAAATTCTACCATCCTTGTGCCATTCATCCTTAAGCTCAGCTAAATACAAGAACACATGAAGACAAACACAAACAGTGTGTACATAATGTACTTACATTCATATCCACATGCAGATGCCCATACAGAATGAAAGGAAAGAATAAAATACACGTTGTCCGCTGCTTCTCATAAGGTGGAAAAAAAGCACACACACAAACACACATGGTGTGAGCAGTCAGAAGTGATTAAAGTCTCCCTAATTGCACTCTAAAAATGGTGCTTTGCTTTGCCACAGAGCCTTTTTACTGTTATTGCTGAAGAAGCAAGTTCTGCCCCAAGGTGTTTGATTCCCCCTCTCATTTTATGCTTGCCTTTAAAACGCAATGAAACAAAACTGTTGTACAAAACTGTTGTTTTTAAGGCAGTTCTGTGAAACAATGCAATTACTGCTAATGCAGTTTGGTATCCAACAATAACAAAACCTTATCGCAACATGAAACTTTAGAAGACAAAATCTAAGCCAGCAGCTCCCTTGCAATTTATAACTTCTTGACAAAACAAGGACAAATTCGAAGTGAAGCAGAAAGTCAGAAAGTTGAAGTCAAAACAAAAGGAAAAGTGCCAAGTAGGTAGAAGCAAGAGCAAAAATGTAATTTATTGTGTTCAGTTACTTTGGTTGTCACAAAATATAAATTACCATTGATTGTTAAAGGTATGATGGAAACAAAGATGTCAAGACTGCACAGAAGAGTCCAAAATGCACAAAAACACAAAAACACACACAGATGCAACCAACTACATATCAGATGGGACTCAAGGGTAACTTTATATGGTACACAAACATGTGAGTAGTTACTAAGGAACGAGGAACGAATCAGGAACAGCCTAATAAATAATCAATTGTTTTAAAATGAAACTTTAATAGTTTAATTGCTGTAAAGTCCAATCAAAGCTTCCATAAAGTAATGGTCACATAATCATCAAGTAATGAAGGGCTACATTATAACTTTACTTGGGGTGCACAGTAATTAGTAATGAATGAGTGGCTACTAGTTCAGAGCTTATCTTATTCCGACCTTCACAGATACTTATGAACTAATCATTACCTAATGGTACATTAATAAAGTAGCTCCCAGTCTTTAGTCCTCAACCCTGGGTTATTCAGGAACTACTCATTAACAATTCATAAATTATCAGGGTCATCCCTGATTTGTTCCTCTCTTGTTCATTAGTACCTACTCACAGTTTTGTGTACTATATTGTAAAGTATTACCAATGTAAGTACTACATATGGTATATGCACATACGCAGATGCACACAGATACAAATAATTATTCAAACCACCTTTGTCCAGGGGGGAAAAAAAGAAGCAGAAAAATGAGAGTGTGGAGGGAAAATGTTTGACAGATGGAGTCATTGCGGTTCTATTCTCTCCCCCTCTAAGGCAGTTATTTAGAGAGCTCAAGGCTGTGAAGGGCTCAAGGTTGCTACAGTGATGCTACAATGGGTGATTGATCGAAATGGCTGCTCTAAATTGTATAATGAGCGTGAGGTGATGGGATCATGATCATGGTAAAGAGACCAGACAGCGCTTGATTTTCCACTCTGGGAGCTTATCACTTCAAGTCATATCAAAATCCATCCACTCACATCAGAACTGCTCACACTGATCGAGACACAGAGGGGAGAGAGAGACACAGACAGGCAAAGAGAAAATGTGTATGTGTACATATATAATGGTTAATTACCACAGTTGTTAATATCCAACTTGATGATCGGACACACTAACATTGTATAACACTGTATGTCACTTGTTCAACGCCGGCATAAAACAGTGATTTTCCAGTATAGTATCTGTGTGTGAAACTTGAACGTGTGTTTGTGGTGTTTGTTGCAGCCCTATGTTACAGTGCATTTTGGACTTCAAAGACTTACCCAATACCTGGTGTTTAGGACAGCGTATGTAAAAGATTTCATGCACTGTATGTAAAGGTGGAATCTCTTTCTGTTGGCAAAACGAGGTTAGGAAAATGTTTGTGATTGGATTACTGCACCACAGCAATGAGCAATGTTGCTTTGTCATCTTCAGATTCCCTGTCAATATATGGCAGGATGATTACAAAACATGCAACAGTAGACTTGTGGCTTTGAGCATTCATCCAAACCTTCCAATACGCTCAGACAAAAATCTACATATTCCTCTCATATTTCAAGTCCCTTTGTTTTGTGGCCAGCCTTCTTGTGACGATTCGTGACAAATCAACAAAGTCGTCGTGATGGTGGTTGTACAAGCTTTGACACTAATTCACATTTCCAGTGGATTAATTTTTCACCAGAGCTGCTCTGTTGTTTGAAAGATTCAAACAGCTACCTATTAGACATGGCCATGATAGTCAGAGAAATTAATTGTATAACTGACTTGTGTTGATAAAACACAACCATTACCCTGTTGCACGAAGTCTTAAACAATATCCGTAGCCTTCTACATCCAGCCATTTTGGCAAGCGTGGTTTTGAATTAACACCATGTGATAGACAGTGAAGGAGACAAGAGGAGATGGAGATGGAGCTGGAATAAGTACATGGAGAAAGAGTGAGTGAATAAGAGATTAAAACAGATTCTGAGTGAATGATAGTGAAATAAAAATAGACAGAATAATAGAAAACAGCCAAAGATAGAAATTGAGAGTGAATATGTAGACAGCCAAAGATTGGCAGGCTAAGATAGAGGGTTATAATGCAAAGATAGGAGCAAAGGAAGATATAGGGAGAGCATAAGACAAATGAGACGGAGAACGATAACGACAGAATGCTCTGAGCATATGTGAGAAAACAGAGAGACAAAGAAAGAGGAAGGAAACACAGAGAGGCAACAAACGCATGAGGCGCCCTCCCTCCCCTGTCGGGTGAAGAGACCGGTCTAAATGAGATCGACTCATTTCCAACACATAGACACAACCACCCACCCCCATCTGTCTTTGACAAACACGCCCTCACACACACACACAAACACATGCGCACACACAAACACACGCACACCAGCAACAGCAACCAGAGATGAAAGGAATCAATAGATTATAAGCAGACATCTGAAGAGTCCAGTCTACTCCCGGGAGGATCAACCATAATTGGTCCAGACAAACAGCCAAAGGACAACAACAATAACAAAGCCTCCACACACACCGAATGCAGCAATTAATAAATCAGAACAGGAATAGCTAATTAAATCTATGAACAAATATCGACAGGGCTTTGAACACATCTCCATTATTCCTGGACTGTTGTTGAGGTCTGCGGGTTTCAGAGAGCATGTTTGCATCAACATTTGCATATCTAAATTAATGACCATCACATCTGCATGTATGCCAGGCTAGGTTTTGGTATTTGGTGTGCATTTGCTTTTGCTGGTTCCTAGCTCATTAGAAGTCGGTTGATAAACAATCACATGGTTTGGCTTTTATATCAGGCTGGAGGGTGATAATCGAATGGGAAAACCATGGGACTCAGAATACTTAAACATGGGATTTAACTGTCTCTGGAGCTCTTGTTAGTCACATCAGCCTCTGTATGTCAATGCTTATGTGTTGCACTGTGTGTGGGTGTCACCTGTGGTAGATGAGGAGATGGAAGCCCCACTGTGCACTCTGGATCCAGGGTGGAAGAAACAAGAGTCTGGTCCATCTAATTGATTTTGTCCATCAGCAGTGTTACTGGAGACGTGACTGAGGACCACGTCCAACAGCACAGTGATCCCTTAAGGTAGGGCAGCTCAATCAATCTCTTTAGATCTTCATGAGTGCCAAAACAACTGAATGAAGAAATAGGAAAGAAAATCAGAGGGTGCTGGTGTGTGTGTGTGTGTGTGTGTGTGTGTGTGTGTGTGTGTGTGTGTGTGTGTGTGTGTGTGTGTGTTTGTGTGTGTTAAGACATGTTTGTATATGAGATTCAAAGTCGATCTTTTTCAGTTTTTCAAATTAAAACAGAGACATTAATATGCATTTGTAGTGGGCCCCACAATGCGGAGACAAAAGTCCAGCATTCATTTCTCACAATACATCCATGACTTAAATCAGGAAACAAAAAAAGTGTGTCTCCTTGCAAGATACGATAGGTGTGCAGTTTTGGATTTAACATTGTAACCTTGGCATTTCGCAAAGGTTAGCTAACATTACCTTAGCATTGTCTTCAAAATGAGTCCATTTAATTGTTTAACAATTCAACTTTTCATTTGTATGAGGGCAAATTCTTAATTCACAAGTTCAGTAAATCAATTAGAAATGAAACCACAACAGTGAGGAGGTGAAAGAGGAATGGCAAAGAAAACTATAAACTACAGAGAAAATAGAAGAACAAAACAGGAAGACAGAGAGCAAAGTTTAGACAAGCATATTGCGTGTCCACAAAGTCAATGCTTCATTCATTTTCAATGGAGCTGCTCAAGGCTGTGCTTTGATATGACATAACAGATTAGACTCTTTTGTTTTTGCCCCCCTTTCAGCCTGTACGAGAGAGCTGTTCACTTTCACAGATGATTTACTGGAATGTCTTAAGTTGAGCGAATGACTCACAATGAACCCCTCAGTCAGTTGGATACTGACAGTGACATGACTAATTCTCCCAAAGAGATGGTCAGTCATACCTATTCAACTTGCTCAGTCTTGGAAACATTTTACCACCACAGGATAATCAGAGTTCCCTATGAAGGAAATTAAATCCTAATTATAATATAATGATGGTTTTAGAGATTGTTGACAGTTTGGACCAGCCTACACAACATGTGGCAGGTCACCATAAACTGTTGGTATGATAACCTGTTGCTCTGTCTGAGACTCTCGGTCAGAGGATATGGGACCATATATTGCAAAGAGGTTTATATGGTTTCATTTGACAGAGGAGGCTCTGCTTCCCAAAGTCTCCAAGCAGCAGAGCAGCATTCAGCAGACTCACGTTTTATTGAGATATAGGATACACAAAATGCACAAGGGAAGAGATGACACGGACGGTACGGTAATACAAAATAGGAACAGCACGTTCCATGTTCCAAGGTATAACTGGCAGCGGTGTAATTATGAGTGACAGTGAGATCTTGCCAGTCTACTTAAGTGTCTTCATTAAATGTGATGGGTGACACATTAACTTAACTTGAATGTGATTGTGATTAAGACCAGTTGAAACCAGCAAGATTATATGAACCAAAGAAAGTGGTCAGAAAAAATGCAACTTTGAACATCTACAATTCTGTCTGCAAACTCCATTTGCTGATGAAGATCATATGATGTGATCGAGAGCCCCAGAACAGCCACTAAATGGTCGTTGTGGTTACATTTGTTTTTCTCGACTATATAAACACGTTTGACTTCATGACTAAAAATTGGACAAAATGTGATTTTGTAGTCTGTTCATGATGGAAATATGAACACAGTTTGCCTCCCACGACTGTAATCTGTAAATTATTCATTAAATGTGTGATGCAGAGTTCTTTCACAGTTGGTTATTTCCTCCAGAGTCTTCACCACCGTCAGTCTGCTTATGCATCACCATGCACCACGATGAATCAATTAAATGAGAGAAAGACAAAAGGGCAAACTGGTGGCTTGTCAGTTTTGTTTATTCCATGTCACTTATGTAAAGAAAATGAACATGATAAAACAGTTGATATAGTTTTACTGTAGAATCTATAAATGAGAGATTCTCCATTAACCTACTGACCTACAAGAACAGCAGGTCTTGCAAAGGCTATTATTGAACTGGCACCACTTGAGAGTAAAGAAATGATGAATAGCAAAAACAAAGATAATTTTTGTACTTTTGTTATCTAATTTCCTGTGGGAACGATGTCTTATCTGTGTATATTATCCACAAAAGCATAAATCCAGAAATAAACACGAAACTGCAGCCAACATGCACTTTTGGGGCCCGTGTGGGGCCACTGCGGTCAGAAAAGTGGGCCCTGTGTGGGCCTCGTTACCATCATTAAATGCTGGGCCTTAAGGCATTAAGGTTTATTGTGAGTTATTTAAAACTGTGGGAATGGTAATTGAATACACAGATTCTTAGTTAATTATTTAATTTAAATCATACATCATCAAACTGTTTTATTTCTGTTGAGTAGATGCACTGCCATTTTGCAAATCATACATATTAGAGAATTGGAGCTAGTTAGTGAATTGCTATTCACAGGTACATACAATATAAGTATGTTTTTGTAAATGTCCAAAGCTTGTTTGTTTTTTATACATTTCAGTGCTTTCTTGAAATTTGATAACTCATTCATGAAGACTAAGAACAGTGGCCAAATAAATTACCCAGGGCCCCGCCCAACGAGCTACTAGACTCTTTAGACAATAAAACACATCCAGCTTTGGATGCTGCACTTGAATACAATGAATGAATGAATGAATAAATCAATGAATCAAATCACAATGCTTACAAAAATATTAAAAAAACTTTGACAGCAAGCAGAGCAGTGACACAAATTACGTTTTTTATGGACATAATAAATTAGTAATTCAATGAATAATGGAGGTGACAAAGCTAATAAACATACACAACCGCAGATAAGACTAAGCTAATAGACTCAGCCTGTCTTCCTGTCTAAAGCCAAATGCCACAAGGCTACTTGATAACCTAACATAACTTTAATAAGAAGGAAATTAATGTAAATACATGTAAAGGTTTGGGGCTTGTGGCCAGAGAAAGTATCATTTTATTGTAATATCACTGGCTGGATTCCCAAAAAAAAAGAGTGTGTTCATTCCTCCAGAGGCTTTTTTGAGCATGATGCTGAACCTCTACTTGATCCAGCTCACTCTGTACTCACACTGAGCCCTCACATGAATTTAAAAATGAGAACACACACTCTAACCTCCTGAAATAGTTTTCTTGGTAAGACCATGGTAAAGTTCTAACAACTGTAGTCGGAGATGATTGAGGATGGAGAAAACATTACAGTTGTTTTTTTGGAGGACATGAATATGATTGACTGGCCCGAAATTTTAGTGTTTCCTTAGAGTTTTGTTCTCCCGTGTGCATGGTTGAACAAATGCTTACACACAACATGTGACCTTTGTTTTGATTCACTCTACACTTGATCTGAAGGTCAAGGGAGGCTAATCACAGAGACTAACTGAGACCATTTCAATGATCCGAAAATATTACTTTGACACTGTGTGAATATAGGGTTTATAAAGCTTGTCATTACAGCTTTGATATTTGCTATGATTTGTCCGGTCGGCGTAATAGTAAATGAGGCCTATGTAATGGAAAAGAGAGGTTAGCTATAAAACCACTGATCCTTTTAACCTTTCCTATCTTTGGCAAATGACATTGATCAAACGAAAAGACCAGGTGCTTATGCATCTGAAAAGAAACTTGTTGAGAAAAATTAATATAGACAGAGCTATTTACTCATTACCCCTCAGTGCTAAGACCTTGCAAGCCATCTCATGATATAACTGCCCTTAATACCTCCTTTTTCCTGTCCACTTCAATCCTCCACCTTCCTGGGTGTACTCGCTCACTCGCCTGTCTCCCCATCCCTCCCACCACCCTTCCCTCTATTCAGTCTTTTTTCAGGGAGACGTTTAAAATGACTCCTCTGAAATACTAAGCAGCCTGCTTAAAAGAGAAATACATTGCCACGTTTACCATTAAGTTCCTTATTAAGGCCTGGTCCCTAATGTTTTACACGGCTTATTGTTGTTCCTTTTTTACTTGAACCATAGTGTGAAAAAAGTGCATGTTCATGCCTTTGGATGCAAAAGAATGAAACACATAGAAACATAACATCCACTCGACACATCACCTACAATCCAAATATGTGTATTTAACCGTCATCTGACAATGTTTCGCTCCAGTTCTCTTTTTTTCATCTGTTTTTTTTTCACCCAAGGAGGATCGATTCTAGATCGAAACTTTGTCCGCTAATGGTTAAAAAAAATGGGGTTTCCATGTTGGTGTAACTGTTGACCCTACTGTGTAGTCATGTGTGTACACTTTAACTAACAACTCTATATCTGCTCAACGGAGTGGTGATAAGGGTGCAGACAACTGAACACGCAGCTTTGAGTGTTTGTGTATGTGCGAGTTTAAATGTGAGTTTGGGTTATTTTGAATTAAACTGAACATCCATTCTCTCACCTCAGGCTCTCTGTCTCTCCAGAGATGAATTTGTTTTTTTTTCTTCCCATTACTATTATGTATTTTCTAAGGGCTTTTTCTGTTTCAGGATTAACTGCAAATGTGTTTACAGTTAGATTAGCTATCCTGTCACATTTGCTCTCTGTGATTTAGTGGCTTAGTCTGTGTGTGTGTTTGTTCGTAATGGGCTGTTGTGTGTGTTTGTTCTTAGGAGAGGGTTAAGGTGATTTAGTGGCAGTCGAGTAGAATGAAGACCAGCCAGGGCAAGCAGGAGCTCAGACAATTCTGTACTGGTGACACAAAACGATAACCATTTAGTTATTGTCATGTCCCTTGGTGTTGCATTGCTTTTCAAAACAGCTACAACAAATTAAACACAGCTTAGGTTCGGGTCTGCACACACACGAGGAGAATGAGCAAGGGAAGGAGTAAAGCTCCCTCTTTTCCTGGAGGAGTAGGGGGCAAAGCAGGGAGGCTGGCGCGATTGAGAGATAACAGCAGTGACCCTGAGTTAATTGGCAATTAGAGAGCTGCCAGCATTATTGTTAAAGGCTATAATTAGGATTCTCTCACATAAATGTGTGGGTTTGTGCTTGTGCCAGGTCTGTGTCCATGACATGTTCATATACAGGAGGTCAGCTTTCAGTTTCTTACATGAACCTGTTCTTTCATCTGTGTGCCCAACTGGTTCTCTCTTTTATTTATATATTTTTTTACTTGCTAAACTGCATTCAAGCAGTAGGGTGCTTACACCACCAACTATAAAAATATGTTGTGTTAGTGGGATACACTTTCTGTGTATGTGTCTTACCTGGATGATGTGATTGCAGAAACTGGCATAGCAGTTATGCTTTATAATAGACATTAACTGGATACTGGTGTGCCCTGAATGGAGGCGTTGGCAAAAAGAACATGTGAGTGTCCACTTCTTGCATGTAGGGCGTGTGTGTGTGTGTGCGTGTGTATATATGCATGCGTGTGTGTGCGTGTAGCTGACTTTTTTTTTCCTGATTGCAGCCGGTCATTCTTTCACCTTGAGTGCTGAGAGAGGGATGAAGAAAGAGGAGATAAGGGAGGGAAGGGTAGAGAGAGTGAGGTGCCTCCACTTTGAAATCCATCTTTCCAAGGATGGATTCCCTACTGAGACCCTCAGGCTTTGTCCTCCTTTCAGCCCCTTTTGTGTGTGCATATGTGTGTTTGTGTGGTAGAGAGTCACTGGTTTTTAGTCCTGCTATCAGCCCCTGGTGTCAGTCTAGTCTCCTATCAACCCCCCCCCCAACTCCCTCTACTCCCCACATACTGTCAGAGGGCCTCTCACGACAGTCCATGAACCTCTCAGCACCGTGTTTTGGAGTACCGAGCTAGAAGCCGCAGCTTAGCCTGTGCCAAAAATGGACACAGTGCCACCAATAAAAGCATAGCTGCCACGTCCAAATTTGAAGCCTAAATCCACTAGTCCAGCCATGGATGAAAATGCGTAGCGTGGACATTGTATTTGTGTTAGCCGTATCCATCTCAGCCTTTTCTCTCACCAACGATACACACTTTATATTCTCCCAGGCACATAATGTAACTTCATCTGCTGCACTGCATGCTTTGGCAATTCGATGAGATGATAATGTTAGTGTTTTTTTTTTTAACATTTAATATCTCAGTTCTCCTTGTTGCCCTTGTCTGCTTTCATATCCTTGACACGTTTAGATGCCTTTATGGCAGCTGCCACTGTAATTGCTGGGAGGAAATCTCTCCTGGTTCTAGATTGGCTGCGTTTCATATTCAGCACCTTAACGAAGACTTACCACAGATGTGTGACATTATGAAAGGCTTAATGTTCAACTGTCATGCTATTTCTTAGCTTATCTTATTTCAAAGAGGGCTGTTTCAGAGTAGTTTCAGAATTCTAAGATCTGGTTAATGTAATGTAATGGCAGCTATCGCCAGTTACTACTGAAAACTGAAAGGATTTTTCTGTGTATTTTTTTCTTTCATCTAGATATAATGTTGTCATATTGAATTATTTTGACCCATGTTACCCCTGGTATGTGGAGATGAAGTGTCTCATGTAATATCTGTGAAATGTCCCTTAAATACAGTGAGAAATGCATGGAAATGAATAACCATTAATCATCATATTCCTAAACAAGAGTCAGAGCACGACAAATCCAAGTCTAATCACACAATTTTAACTTTTAATTGATTTAGCTTTCACACCTGCAGTCAAAGATTTGATCTTCACTGATATTTTAACTTTATCTGAGTCAGATATGCAGGCCACAGTCATCGAAGCTATTAGGAGTCCAAAGAACAACTTGCTTGGGGAACCTTTGGCATACAAATTAAAAGAAACGCCAGCATCACATAAATACTGTGTAGAAAACCTTTTTACAGTCTTGTTTTTGAGTATTAATTTTAATGTGCTTGCCTGGTTCTTTTGTATGATTTGTTTTTTCATTTTTTCCAGTCTTTTGTACTTCAGTTCCATTTCTTTTATTGAGTAGATATAATGTTTTGCCTCCCTTTTATAGTGTATCTATAAAGCATTTTGAAAACTCTTTGAAAAGTGCCTACAAAGTATGCATGCGCAAGTGCCCACACACACACATCCACACACTCAAGCATGATGTAAAGACACGCTATTAGCACATGAATAAGACTATAATCTATATTGTATTATTAGTGTGCAAGGTAACAAGAAGAGAAGGACAGAGAATGTCTTTCTCACCTCTAAACCCTTAGATGCTGAGTGCACTGAGAATATTGAATTTTTCTATTTCACTTTACAGCTTCATTCATGTTTTCCTCAGCACCTTACTTTCCACAGTATCCCCTTACAAGGCCTTACATTGAGTCAATTTGTACAGTATAAACATTTGGAAATGTGGAAAAACCAGCCAGAAAGTTTAAGATCCTTTGAAGTGGTCGACAGTTGGGTAGTAAAGATGTCCAATCCTTTTTAGCTTTTACCTTCAGGAAACTGTACTCTGCCTTCGCTTCCCCTTCTTCTCCTCAGAGTATTTTGTCAGCTAGTTTGGAGAGAAGGTTGATGACATCACAAACACTTATTCCCAACCATGACCCTTCTCCACTCTCCCACAAACATTTGTAACCTCACTGTGTCCTCCAGCTCACCTCACCGGAGGCTTGATTGTGCTCTTCACAGCCCCTAATTCAAATCCATGTCTCTCCTCAGCTGTGTTTTATGGTTGCTCCCCTGATTCTCTCTTCTTGTATCTGATCTTCTAGTAGCTCCCATCCTCTGCTCCTACCTACTGGCACCTGGAAACACATTCAATACAATGTGAATACAAGGTGACACTTTATTGATCTCGCAGGATACAAAGAGGTCGGAGCGCAGCAGGACACAGAGCACAAAGTTGGAGGGGATTTCATGTCTTTGTAAAGGACACTTCAATCTCTCTCACTTTATATGCCATTCTGTTGCCCTAAATCTTCAGATGTGTCCTACAAGGCTTAAAAGCAACTTCATAGACTCATATATAATGCCCACACATATGCACATATGCAGTCTCATGCCATTTAAATATGATATGAGACAAATTTTGTCTTTATGCAATATGCTGTGGTTCTTAATCATCACAAGTACAAGCCTCTATTCTTTAGTCGTGGGTTGTCTTTACATGCTGTTTGACTGTATCTATCTTGGGCTAATAGTAAACCTTGAGGTGGAGCTGTCCAGCTCACTGTGGTGTTGATTACAAGTCCTTTCTATGTTTAATTTAGAGGCAATTCAATGTCAGCTATGCTGTTTCTGCAGCACAGTTGTAGCACATGATAAAGTGACAGTATGTAAATGAATTTGTTTTTTTTTAATAATAGATTATGCCTTGTTATACTGTTACTACTTGAGAGAAAGAGAGTACAGCTTTTTAAGCTTGTTAACACCTGTCAGCAGAATGGCACTAATTTAAAACTTTTCTTTGTGAATAAAATGTAACACATTAAAATGAGCATGGTGAGCATAAATTCTACTTTTAATTTTTCCTATTTAATAATCTACCCTTGATTTATTTTTCATGTGCTATTTTATTATATTTGGTGGATGTGAAACTGCCATCATCACTTTGCAACTTTTGTCCCAGTCAGTCCACTACAATGGCTGCCATTCTCACAGTTATCAGTGCTGACTGACACTTATTCCTTTTGTACGATGTGGAGGTTGAAACAAATTAATCCAGCTTAACAATAATGCATCCAATTTACCTTCAGCCCAAAATGTATGAATCATTTGGTTCAATATGGAACCACCAAGCCTCTACTAGAGAGAAGCCTTGAGGCAGAAGAGGCCATGTTCAGCGTCTTTCCTCCTTCTTTCCTTCTTTGCTTGTGCAATTCTCGCTGTATTTGTTTTTGCAAGATGCAGTTTTGTGTTGGGTATGAGTTTACAAGAGAAATCAATTAAAGCACAGTGTAATTATTAACACAGTATGTTTGTCTGTGGTAGGTGATAAAATTCTTGTGTATTGTTACAATTCTGGTACAGTTTTAAAATGAGCTACATAAAGACAAGCATGGCGGAAGCAGACTAAACAACATTGTGATAAATAATTCTCTTATATGGACTTAATTAGTTGTAGCCAAACGAAGTTGTGGGAACAAAAAAAAACAGAAAACATCCTATCCAAAAATTCATCATTCCCAAACTTTTACTTATTCCTTCCATGTATCCACAGAAAAACAAGTTCCCCACTGTTTGTGTCTTTCCTGTCACTCTTCACATAATGATATTCGGTAAAATAGAGATGCCATGAGAATAATCCCCACCCCCCACCCTCAATATATACACAGACAAGTGCTCACCCACATCCTTAACGCATGGTAAGACATTGACGGTGAAGTTCTTGTAGGTGGCAAGCTTTGCCTCAGGACAGGCAGGAAAATCTATGAGGCCAATGTGGATCTTATAGATTTTCAGGGACAGAAGATGCTTTGGATGAGTGTGCTCACAAATTTAAGAAAGCTGGAGGTGGGGAGAAGAGAAGAAAAAATGTAAGATTCTTTGGGGAAAGAGTGGGAAAGGCTATTAAACATTCAGAACTCATGACTCAGAGTTTGCAGAGAGGCAGGCATGGACAGGAGGGCAAAAATGGAAAAGTTTAGCCTCACTAAACCATCATAGGCCCACTAAGCTGAACAACCTGGATATACAAGCACAGAGAACCCTGTAAAAATGGTAAAAAAAATGTGTTTAGTTTGTTTTGTTTGTCTTTCTCAGCCCCCTGAAGACAATGTGTTACACACCTGCAGCAATCTTACATCATTCAAACAGCATCATCAATCAGGCTGGGGAGAAAACAGCCAGAAAAGAAGGTATTATCTAGCTAGAGGAGAAAGAATGTAAAGCAGGGGTGAAGTTGGGTTAGAGTGTGGAGAAAATTAGGCGCAGGGGAGAGAGTGAGGTTTGCTGGAGGATTAAAAAAGAAGAGCCTGAGGGGGAAAAAAAAGTTAAGGTTAGAATGAAAGAGAGGAGACACAGGAGAAATGGTTAGCTATACTCAAAGAATGTGTGCCCTTAGTCATGACATCGCACATTTACGTCTTGCATAAAGCTCAGCATCTTCAAATCTTGGTGGTCGTTCAGATGCTTAACAAACTGCATTTATAACAAAATAAGTCCCAAAACTGAATACTCACCTTACAGAAACACAAATATATATACAGAATGTTGCTGTACCTTTAAAATTTTCATTTCATTTTTTACATCATCCAGATTTTCATTGCAGAAGAATACAAACAAAAAGAAGCTGCTCATTGTGTCATCATGCGTTGTCATTTTTTGTGAGACACAGTTTGATCTAATTTGGTGACTCATGTCTGTCTGTGCCCACACATTTGCCACCAAGAGAAACAGTAGTGTATATATGTGTCTAAAATGTATAAAAGAAATAGAAAGGAAATAGTTGGAGAGAGAAATATTTACTGTACTGTGTACTGTTCAAATATTTGGACAAATTGTGTTTTGACAGCCTTGCTTTTGAAACGTTTATGGCAATAAAGTCTTTTGAATTGAAATTGAATTGAAAGAAAATAAACTAAGACAAACAGAAAATATGTGAAAGTGAGTGGCAGTGGAGATTCTATCGTTAAATATGGCCCAGTGAAAAAAAATAAGCTCTCCGGAGACACATTTAACAAGGGGAAAACAAAGGTCCAACATCTGTCTCCTCTCTGCCACCTGCAAGCCCAGGCAATCATATACAGTACATATGCAGCCAAACATTGGATAGGTACCAAGAACGGTTTGGAGAAGGTCCCAGAGTGTTGGAGTCTGCTGCCTTGTTAACATATTTGGCCTTGGTAGAGGAACAGAGCAGCTCTTCCCTCTGTGCGGTCAACATGGAGAGAGACTAAGTAATTCAGGCTCTAACGGGAGATCTTAGACAAAGCATCAGATCATTCAGTCAAAGGGATTCATCATATTATGGGAATAGTGTTTTCGAGGCAATGAAGCGTGCGATGCTCTAATCTGCTGTTTGTGTACTCAGTTACATTGGAAAAACACGTAGGCTCACCTGCTCAGGTCAGCACTGACATTGTTATTCACCTGCAGGCAAAGCAGAAATACAGATGCAAAAGAAAATCTGAGACATACAACAACTGAAAACACAAGATAATGCCATAAAGCAGAGCAGCAAAATGGAGTTAACCTAAATGCAAAGTAAATAATGTATTAACTTTAAACAAATGTGCTGCTTTTCTGTACATCTTGAGTATAAAAATGGTCTTTGTGGCATGTTTTGTTTATGTAGAAAATCACTCATAACTAATTGACACAGCCTTTCCTGTTTACATAATCAACAATGCCACGAACACAGTAAAATATATACATTAATAACGGAAGGGAAATTCATTAGGCTGGTTAAGTCCCATTTGTCTCCATTAGTCTGTCTTTCTAATGCATTAAATGAACCTTATGAGGGGCTATAATCTACTTTACTCACACATTTTAAATGTTGCAAGTTGCTAATGTGGGCACTGAGTGGGCGCCAAAAGTTTGTGGTCACGTCAGGGGTCTTTAAAAATGAGTTTGCTGAATTTGCCCTACTTGGAAATTGCTTATGAATTTTGCAAGCAGCATGGAAGTGATTCATCATTACTTACCCAAGGCTTCCACTACAAAAGAAATGGCATTTTTCTATTCATTTCATGATTTGAAGTGACAGTCACCATGTCCCCTCAGCATGGCTCTCTGAGTCCCTGGCTAACTCTGAGGTTGCTGCCTGTCTGATTGGTCGGCCAAAGTATCGAGGAGAGTGGGCCAGAGGCAGGGCAGGGAGGCACAGATAACAGGCTTATCACCAGGTGAGAAATAGTCAGACCAGGAGCCTTTTTTTTCTAGACACTGGGCAAATTGGCAGCTTATTTACTGAAGCTGTCATGTACTGTACCTGGCACTTAAAAATATTTTACGTCATATGGTTGATTTTCAACATTTTAATCTACATGACCTAAACATTAAGGCCACTCTGACATGTATTCTACCTATCCCATGTAAATCTAAATGTTATGAAAAGGCTAAATTGTTGCAGAAGCTTGCTTTAAAATGCATCATGAAATCCCTCACCAAATTTGGCAGTTATTACAGGTAAGAGAGTTTCAGGTGTTTAGCTTCACACGATAGATAAGGGTTTGTCTCACAGTTTTCATGAAAATAGACTGTAAACATGTTCTCTTTTCTAGTCCCAATGCAGACCAATGCTGTAGGTGTCACAGCGGCTACTTCTGTTTAGTCATTTTGCACATTTCTGCGATCTCCGGAAAGAAGACATCTCCTGTCAAATATATCAGTCCTCTGTTCCCAGTCAATGCTGCTCAATGCACGACATCCTGACAGAAAGACTAGCGTGTCAGCATTTTCAACGTGTTCTAAATGTTGACCAATAGGAGCACAGAGCACTCTTCTATGTACAACTGTAAACAGGAAGACAGGAATGATGTTGTTGGTGACGTTAGGTGGAACTGTGAAACAGAGGAAAGGTCACCGTCCGTTTTTCTTTCTTTCTGAACTCAAGGCAGCCATTATCATGAACACTGCTTCAGACTCCACTCTTTGTTTACATTCTTGGTCCCGGAAGTCACGACTGCAAGCTATGATTGGTCGCGGACTAGTCTGACTCACAGGATGTAGACTGTTGGGATAAGTCTGCCATTGGCCGACTACTTCAGTCGGCATTCGTGCGTGTTACCGTTTTGTAAGGTGCACCGGCTCTGCGCCACCCAAGACGATTGTGATTGGTTTAAAGAAATACAAACAAACCAGAGCATTTTTTCTCCTATCCCAGAATGATAATGGTTTGTGCCAGACCACGTCTGGGACCAACGTGTAGTCTGTCATGTCTCTCCGTCAAGTCACAGCAAGAATTTATGACTCTATAATCGCCTAATCTGACACAGTGAACATCTTAACAGACAAATATATTGTATAGTCTGAACCTGGTATAATGTACTACCCATTATTAGCAGCCTTTGTTCCTGTTTCTTGCCTGCCTCTTCCTGACCACAGCCTGGTCCTGGTTTTGTCTGTCTACCCTATTGCCTGCTTAGTTTGCCCTCACTGACTGATTACCTGTTGCCAAACTCTGCTTTGAACTCTTACCTTGTAAACGATTGATTGCTTTCAACTGCTCTGCCTCTGAGTCCTACTTGTGAGTCCAGATCTCTGTGGGCAGACACTTTACAGAAGGGCTATTAGTGGAAGTGGGGTAACACACAAACATGCAGTCCTAAAAACTGCTCACATAAACAGAATTGTTTAAAAAAAGCTGTACTTGTTTATGTAATTTATGCAATGCAATGACAAAGTGAATACTAAAATAAAATTTAAAAAGACTATAGTCGGGGGATTTAAATACCTCAGCCAAAAATATACTGTTTATTCAGTATGTGTTGTGTTAAAAGCATGCTCCTGTAGACAGTGAGCCACATAAAATATAAAACAAAATATAAAAAAACCCCATCAAGGACAGAGGTTCAGTACAGAATTGATCATTGATGATGACTAGGTTGAGCCTTCATGTCTACCTTCTGTCAAAGGCGATACTTTCAGCTAAAATACAGTGTACACAGTCGTGTCAAGATGGTGCATTATCCAGTGTCCTATATTGAACATTTATGTTGAATAAGGGGCTGTTCTGGCTTGACATTGGGCTACATACGGTTCAATACATTAAAACCTGTGTTCTGGAATCCCAATGAAAGCATTAAGCACTTCCATTCAAGGTTACCATACCCTGAAGTGCACTTTCCTTGACCACGAGATCGTCTGTAATGGAAACGGCCTCACTCCAGTTCTACTTTATCTTGATCTTTGTAAACACTTTCCAGGCATTTTTAAAAGGCAATGTCTCCATAATGAAGGGCTGAGATGGGAGCTGGGATTACACACTAAGGGTTACTGACATTCACAAAGGTCAGCACTTCATCCATCAACCTCTCTATATACCTACCATCAGCCTGGGTGTCCCTTCCTGTATCGTTCAATCCATCAG
Source organism: Enoplosus armatus (assembly GCF_043641665.1). Lineage (NCBI taxonomy): Eukaryota > Metazoa > Chordata > Actinopteri > Centrarchiformes > Enoplosidae > Enoplosus > Enoplosus armatus. Next base: position 12,901,543 of record NC_092192.1, read on the forward strand.
CCTTCCAACACCATGAGTTCACTCCTTTGTTCCTCAAGAACAAGCTGACAAAATCAAGAATGCTGCTGCTGTACAATCCCCAAAAGCAGCATGTAAAATAACGTAGATTCACCAATGTTTGTGGTAAAACAACCAAATATCTGCTGGCATGATTTTCCAAGCCACTCATTTCTTTGAACAGCTCATTAATAACGTGAGAAACTAAACCACACGCACACAGCAGTAATAATAATGTACCCTGGAAACAAAAGCTCTGCATAATAAGATAAAACTGCTGGCTGAGGTCTTAGCAATTCAAATAGTAAGTTCTTCTCTGGTTGCAAATCAGTTTTCAGTATGAGTTGTTTAGGGAGAATCACGTTTGTCACACAATACTGTACTGCCTATGTGGATACTGTTATAATCAGGATATACATTATTATGTTCTGTGCCCTCCAAGAGTTTTGTGTTGAAATTTAGGTGTTTGTGTGCCCACTTTCCCCAGAACCTGTCTTGTGTACTTCTTCAGCTAGTTTGTGATTTCTTATGTTTCCCAGAATTACGTTTGAAAGCATTGATAAGGAGGGTGACCTTGTTGCTTTCAATCAAAGCTGGCTGTGTTTAATTACACACGGTTCGGTGGAGGCAGCATTCATTGTGCTAAGCCTAGTGGCGTACCACAAAAGAAACAAAAGAAGAAGATACTCAGTGCGCGCGTGTGCATGTGTATGTGTGCACACAACTTCTGGTAAAAAGAGACAACGGAGGCAAAAGAGGCACAAAGCAACTCATGAAATGCGGGTTTGAGGTGAGCACCAAGACATTGTCTTACTCAAACAACACTCGCAGAACAATATTGTTGGCAGCATGTCACATGTTGTGTTGAAGCTCATTATTTTGTATAACATGGCTAGCAGCCAACCTCCATATCGCTAGCTGTTGTCCTGAGGTCTCTGTCTCTCTTTGGGCTACTTGCATCGCTAAAACTAACTTTCATGAAGCTGATTTTCACCTGTCTCTGTTAACACTGGAGTTAGCTACGAGCGGAAGAGGCGGGTTGTTAACCGCTACGTTACAAGTCACTTAATCGCGTCCATGAATGAAGTATTGAGATGAGAATGTCTGACTGAAACAAGGAAAAATCTACAAAAATCTATCTTAGAAGCCAGTACAGGCACAGCCTCCCACATGAGCAACCCTCCCCAATGTCTGACTGAAGGTTTCGCCCTTGCGTCTATCACTTATATTTTAGATTAGATTTAGAATTGTATGTGAGTTGGAAATATCTCGGTGGTTAGCAATGTTCATTTGACTTTTTTTTTGACTGATTGACAGGAATCACAAAAAATACATCCCCCCAACATAAATGTCAGCCCAGAAATGCAAGGCATCGAGATGCGTTTTAGATTTTTCCACATAAGAGATAAGTGAAAAAAGATGGCAACTGTGATAATGACAGTGCACATGATGATTTTGGACAAGAGTACATTTCCTTGTCCCTCATGTACAGCAAAGGTCAACAGCTGTATAAGTTTAGATAAAAAACATCAGAGAAATGGCCAATCAGGAAGAATCAGCGTCATCCTTGTGAGGCTGAACATATTGATACAATTCGTTACCACACGTACACAACAACAGCAAAGGTCTCTGATTTTCGTTCAGAGCAAGGCTTGTAACCCTGAAACTGTCACTATTACTTTGTTCAACAAAAAAAGACGAAACCTTTCCCGATCTGCCTGCTTTGTAGTAAATTATTCATCATTGCAATTTTGACATTCAACCAATTCAAAGACTAAAATTTCTCATAAGGCCATCAAACATTTTTGAAGTTCAAAAGATATGCAAGTGTTTATACAGTACAAAAACTAAATACGTGCACACACTGCACATATTGAATTAATGGGAGCCTTTCACTGTAACTGTGACTATTTTATTCAAAGCACCATCACGACTGTTGAGGACTGTCACAGAGCAGAAGCAGAAGGATGACAGGTTACACCCTAAAAGCATGTCTTATGTTCTCAATGATAAGTAATCACAATTCACACTCTTTAATGCACCTTAAGAAGTAAGATACTCGATGAAGAACAAATGACCCAGTTACAGTTTTGGAGATAGACGGCTCCTCATATTGATGATGGAAGTTTCACTCACTGAGAGTCCTGATGTAATCTGGAGTAGAAAGGCCGTCAAATGAAGACTGGCTGGGCAGACAAATAGGGCTTCATCCTTCTTTTTACTTTCCGTTTTTGACAGCAGTGGAAGACAAATCGAAGACTGTGAGCCGAAAAGTAGAGGGAGTGATGGACAACTGCTTGGAATGATACATTCCTGAGTTTTTCACAAAACATTTTAATAATTTAGTTTCTTTCCCACAGGCAGGCCCGATACTTGGCCTACAGGCAGTTAGTAAGCTGTTGCTGCTCCTTTGGATGATGCAACAGGGTGAGTAACCTGATGAAGATGGTGAACACACCTTTTTCACACACGCCTTGAGCGTCTCGGGCCAGATGTGTAGATTCACGACTAAAACTTATCTATGGCCACTATGAAAACTACTAATTAATCAGCAAATAATCATCACTGTAATATCTCAATCATCAATATTAAAGGTCAGAAGGAAGATCAATGATTCATTTATAGAGCTCGTATTGAAACAGTGTTTCACAACTCAGGATACAGTGAAAAGAGCATTAATACATGGAAATAATGGCTGTGCTTGGTGCTTCCTTGTGGGGAGTGATGAGGTCAGAGCCTAGACCCCAAATATCAACACTGTTCATATCCTACATTCACTTGATAATCCAATCCAAGGCAGTTGACTGACTGAAATCAGTACAAACAAAGATACTGGCTCAGTTGTCTGCCGTTGTTTTTCTTTGAGTTGGCATATCACAATGTATTTGTCACCAAAGTGGAACAAAGTGGATATATGATTTCCTGGTCTTTGTTTTAATCTACCACCATAACACCCCTTTTAAGCATGAGATTCAGATGAGCCTTTTCTCTACTGTATAACCTCAACTTGTATTAAACATACACAGAAATACACAAAATGTACACGAACATGCATAAAACAGAAGCTCATACTGGATAGATAATTCATGAAAATGAATTATGCAATTCAGTGTACACACGCCTGCAGCCACTTGGATGGTCTATGGACCTCCATGCAGCCACTCAGGGGACCATCATGTGCTATATGGATGGATATTCAGAATCTGGTCAAGCAATGATGTCTTCCCTCCTTGCAGAGTTTGTAGCTGACACATACTGTATGTTGTTTTATTCTTGTCAGTCACTTAATCACTGTTCACATTCCTTCACCTCCTCCATCTTCTCTAATTCTTGGCAATCTTTGTCAGTGTAAGTTTGCACGTCCCAAAGTCAACAGAAAGGTCTGTGAATCCCAGTTTTTTTTGTATATAAATAATCTCAAACCAAATTTCTTTTTTCCTCCCCTGTCCTTCAGGCACTCTTAAAATCATGATGTAGGACGTTGTTATTTTTCAGTTACAAGACCTCTACATAACTTCACTCATCTTTACTGGAGAGGAGGCATGTGCGCAGCTAGAGGACCGATGTATAAAAGTTAGACAGACAGTTAGAAAGAGACGGGTGCTTTTTTTATGCCATAGAAGGAATGTGGAAAAAGCGAGAAAAAAAGAATCATAATTGTGATCAAAGATGATGGACCAGCAATCAAGGTTGTTAACATCAAACGCAGCTGACTACTGAAACCACACTCTCCTTATCTCTGTTTTCCTTTGCAACAACTAAAAGCGTACTGTAGAATTTCCTTTTCTCTCGGGGATGAGACCAGCTCTCCCGACGCCCTGCATGCACACCCAGAACAACTGCTGAGGATGATGTTCTTTTGCTGAGAGACGAAAAAAAGAGTTTATATCCATCTCAGGCTGAGGCACAATTCCTTGGAGCCTTGGTGCTTGTGGGCTGACATTAGCAGTGGGTTCCACATTAGCAGCTGCATGTAGTCGAGGTCTCCTGGCACTCTTCACACTCACCTATTGTATGATGCACAAATGCTATCACATTCAAATGCCTCTTATTAATTATTGTTAATAACATACTTAATATACTTATTTGCAAATCTTTTTGAATTTTAAGGTATGCTGAAGTTATAGGGATAGGGGATATAAAGTTAAATCTCCACTGCACACACATTTTCATATCAGTGAGTGCGCACACACATACAGTCTGTGGAAAAGTGTGTGCAGGCAATCCTGTAGAGGTCATTTATTTATGCAGCATATAAATGTTTTAGTGCATGTGTGTATGTGTTCACACACGTGCATTCATTTACCCATTATCCAAGATATGTGCATTGACAATTATACCGAGAGAACATCCTGGAATCAAACACACTCACACTTTTTACAATTCTGTCTCTCCCTGTTCCTCCCTCCATCTCATTTTATGTAATTCCTCCTCCCTCAGTTCCTTTCCTCTCTTTTACTCTGTCTCTCTCTGTATCACCCCCCCCCCCCCCCCAACTCTCCAGTCACACCTGTGCTTGGTGTGCATGATTGGTAGCCATGACACTCACTCAGCACAATACACCACCAACACCACCAAGAGATGTAAAACTCAAGGTTGTGAAAACACGTGGGCACCTGAGGCAGAGCGTGCTGGGCTAAGTTCCATCAGGTTTTGCACTTGAATGCTGTGCTACCATTTGGGTGCATTCATGTTTCCAGAAAGAGCCTCAGGCTAAAGGATTCCCATATTGACTTAGTCTACTGATGGCTCCTTTGGTGTTATCAAACCAGTTCAAATCTCTTCCTTTCATCTAGCCATATAAAGAGTCTTTGCTTGATCACAGATATAAATGTGTTCTTGCTGTGGTGCTCAGAGAAGAACGCAGCAGAACGTCGGAGACAAATACAAGGCGGCTGCCTTAAATGTAAAAAAAGAAAACAATAAAGTAGCAAACAGAGAAGCTTGGCCACAGCTGTAATTAGAGCCCTGCTGGTATTTAGATTTGCCAAATTCGATGAAAATGGACATTGTGGGCTGGTTTGACTTAAGTGGAATAACACTAAGCTTAAGAATTCTTATCACCCATTATGGTGCTTTTCAATTAATAACCTTGGAGAACAAACACCTTAAACCCAGAAACACGAACTCTGGCCACTTTAAATCTGTGGCTGCTGCTGACAAATTTTGCAAACACACAATGTCTGACTTTCTCTACAGAAATGATGTTTAGTGCTATCTGCTCTCAACAGGAAAATATTCCCATAACCCCAGACGGTCCTTTTGGGTGCTTTCACAGTCACCTTTACCAAAAAACTAATACCTAAACCTATATTGTTATCAAGATTTAAAATCTGAAGCCCCTCCACAGAGGAGAAATTGGGAAAGCTTCCAGTTCATTCTCTTTGGAACAGCCTGATTTATTTACTGGCTCAAGTTTTAGTACTGTTTGTTCTGGCTTTAGGAGAGAGAGAATTTTTCATTCACACAAACACTGATGTATCTGTCCTCAACAAATGAATAATAAAAGAGGTCTTAATTAATACTCATTAAGTATTAACCTGTTACTATGAATTATTTTAAAATTGTATATGTATCATGTTATTATATATGATGTCAACATTATGTCCTGTTGGTCTCAAATGTTCTGTTTTGCTGCTACTTGCCCATGTTGCCCTTGAAAAAGAGTTACCTCTCCAAGTAAATAAAGGTTATATATAAAATAAAGTCCATTTCTATTTGCCCCTGTGAAGTGATGAGTTTATGAAGTGTTTCTGAAAGCAACTGAGCCACATTTCACACCATTTCAGATTTTTGTCACACTATCCCATTGACACAACCTTTAATCATCTTTAGTCTTTATCCATGAAACCTTATTTCTACTGCCCTGAAGCAGCAGATAACCTGCCAGTTTGGACACAGGAGCTGTGTGAAAATCAAAAGAGATTTCGCTCTTATCCTGTCTGGACACCAAAGTGTAAGGAAAGAGAGGGGGCTTTCTGAGAAAATTCAACACAACAGAATGAGCAGAGCTGCATGAAATCCAATCACAACTAACGGCAGCTGGCTTCTTGTTGCCTATGAAAGTCCTGGAACTCTTGTGGATCTACAAGGGATCTCTACGCCATGGTGATGCTACCAGTTGTAAGACACAATAGCCTCTAGTTTGATGGGGCTCTACATTTGTTTATCATCAGCGCAAAAGTTTGTTTTTACACTTTGACACAAATAAAATCCAGAAAGCACTGACTTTTTAAATTTCCATGGATGCCTTCAAGTATAAGATATGATATCAAAGGCTGTTCTCATCAAGCAGCAAGCAGCATTGGTCATAAATTCAAACGACTTCAAACTGTTTATATTTCCCTTACAAGCAAACGTGCAGTTGTAGGAATGATGGCCCACTGAGCATTTGTTGAAATGACATATGTTCAGTAGTGAATGCAGAAGAAGCATGTATTGTTATACTGACTCAAAACGTCTTAGGGAGGAGGTCATGGTGGATGGATGGCCTCCAAAAGCACCATTAAAAAGAGAAGTGTTGGTTTCTTTTAATGATGAAGAAAATTGCTCTGTAAATAATGCATTACCATTAAATTACCGTAACCAAGTTGTTTTAGTTGCCTAAACTTACCATAACTTAACCATGCGGGTGACATGTGACATGTTACAATTGTTTTGTTTTTTTCAGAACAGTCATAACAACCTATTGTGTCATTTATGCTTGTTGTATCATTAACAAAAACATTACATACACAAGTAAAAGTATAGTATGACTACTTTAAAAGTTAAACCTAAATACTTTATTATTGTTGAAATACCACAATAACATCAGGTTTTCATCTCTGTAAATTGGTATTTACCCTATTATAACCTTGTTTTTACCCTTTATTCCTATTGGGACTAATAAAGTATCCATATTGTTTCAGAAAGTCCTGTAATTTTCTGCAACTCAATAATGATAAAACAGATTCTTGTTGTAGGAGCAAAGCCTCAGGCAGGCAGTACGAGACTCTTTGTCTCTGAGGAGCGCCACACAGGATGGGAACTTGAGTTTGATTCTTGATGCTTTTCAGAGTCAGGTCTCAGCCTCAGCAGCCTTTATTACTTAAAAATCCCCTCTGATGTGAGAGACTTTCTGTCACAAGTCAATGCTCTAAGCATAGTGCGCACATTTAGGTTAGACGGCCGCACTGCTCTTCTCTCTCTGGTCCCCCTGTCTTAATTTTGGGTTAAGACAGGGGTTGTTCATGCTTTGTCGCATATTATGTGTGCATCTTTTAAATAAATAAATGTAATTTTCTTGACACTTTTCTTGTTCAAACTCAGTACCTCTGATGTTGCAAGCATGCAACATTTACAGCTATTTGGCAATACTGACAACTACTTCTGTACTTTAGTATTTAAATTATGCTGACAAAACCAAAACAAATAGCTTTAATGAGACGCTATACAAATTAATAGGACATCAACCTGAACGGACAGCGCTATTGTCATCTGCTCAGGTGATTCTTTTTTAGTTCCTTCTAACAATTGGGCTTTAGGTAGAAGCTGTGAACTATCCATTGCTGTTACAGACTGGTTGAGCTTGTGTTGGATTAGTGTTGTACAGTTTGTGTGAAATTACAGATATTTACCCCTCAGTAAGAAGAAGGTTAGGAGAGGACACTTTGAGAGGAGATTAAAATAAGTTGGGAAAAGGAGTGGGGGTTTGGAACTAAGCTACTTAGTGTCCTACACAGTGTTATATAACAGTTTCTTTCCATCTGCAGCTGGCCTCCTCAACACAAGACCCCCTCTGACACTGACTCTTATATGTCTATATGTGGCAGGGCTATTGCAAACCTCTCCCCTTTAATACTGCCTCCACCTCTCCTTACCTGCCAAGTCGCCGCCTCACCACAACGCTCCCTCCCTCGTGCTCGCCCCCCAACTTCCACTTTCTATATAAGGAGGATGCTACCACAGCAAAGTGGTGGAAGAAGAGAATCACGTTTTAATTGACATATGTGGGCACTGTCTTGCATTGTGTGTTTGCCGTCCATAATTTTATCCACGTGAAAATGTCTTTTTTTGCTGGTTGATAGGAACGCGAATCCTCTCCCTGAACGAGGTACAACTTGCCCCAGCAGTGATAGTGTTTGGCCGTGTGCCAAAGGGAGACTGAATCCTAAAGAAGAGATGTGCATTGAGGTGGAAAGTCAACTGTGCCATATTTGGCATGCGTGGCAGTAGAGGATAGGATTGCTACTGTTTTGTCTAGGGTATTTTTATATTTTGCTTATGGTTCTTTTTTAAGTATAGTTTAATATTGTTAAGTCTGTTTTGTGTATAAATTGTTGTTCATTTTACACCCCCCTTACAAAGTTAAACTGTCCTTGTGCCGTTGAGACCAACCAGCTCTACCTTTTTTTTTTTTTACAGCTGTTTCTGGATCTTTTACTGCTCTGTACTGTTGGGGGTCTTTCTCACCTGCATGCAGATAAGTCTCACATTACACCTAACGGATGCTTTGCAGTGATTGTATTTGGCTGTTTATCGTTGAATGGGAGCATGTGTGGTGTGAAGTGAAATTGTTATACTAAAGCTAGTTTCTCCTTAACAGTTGGCCTGATTGTTCATTATTTTTGATATTTGATATTATTAACTATTACCAGAAACAGAATAACATTTTAAAGCATACAATTGCTTCTATTTTAATGTGATCAGTGACTTACCTTTTAGCAATTCATTACAATTACAATAAACTGCAGACATCTTTCCTTCCCCAAACCTTTTAGTCTGGTCTCTGTATTTGTTTTAATTGCTGATCTCTAAATAAATCCTCTACAAATGGACTTGAAGGCACATCTCTGCCTCATTACAAAACTGTGTGGTCGACCTGTTGTGTATACTAATTAAAGTGTTTAAGAGACCCATATGAAGGTGTCTAGCCCCTCAGTGCCCTCTCCCTCCAGGCCACAATTAATTATATATATACGACACATGCTCCCATCAAAATATATAAATATATATACTGTATATTTTGTGTGTGTGTGTATAAATATATATTATATATATATATATATATACTGTATATTTTGTTGTTTGTTCACATCTTTTTACCTCCCTGGGTCTTATTCTCCCCTATTATTTAGGGTCTGGCAGAGGAAATACTTCTTAGACCACATTTGTTGCCAATGCATCTCTGCAGATAAGTAAGTTCAAAAAACAACTATAATCTGCGGGGAGATCAGCAGTCTGTTGTGATTAAAAGAGTGCCGGGAAAATATGACAAAAAAAGGCAAGGAGGAGGATTTGTAGACTGAAAGTCAACTATGAAGTGACCACTAGAGGAAAAACAGAGATTGAGCAATAACAAGGTGTGTGCACAGCAAGACAGAGTACCAGATCAGGAGAAGGTTAGAGAGTGAGAGTGAAAGAAAGACAGGTGAAGAGGTAGATAAGTGAGAGAGGGACAGAGAGTGCTAGTAAGAGGTTAAGCACACACACTTACACCTGCAGTTAAAGCCTTCACCTTGCCATATTATCCCTGGCCTTACCCCCCCATGCTCACGGATGCCAAGAAATCCGATTTGCCAACTTTGGGAAGCTGTGTGTGACAGCCAATTACTGGTGGGAAGACTCCCAGTGGAGTCACCTCCTCACCTCACAGCCCAAACATCTGCCTGTCAGACAGTCAAGGGAGGCAGGTACAGCGGAGGGAGGAAGGCAGGCAAGCGAGTGGTCAGAAACTGATCCAAATCACCTGCTTATCATCAGTTTTAAACGTTGCCAGCTGACTTGTTTTCTGTCAAATATCTGAAATGTAATCATGAATCATAATATTTACAGTTTTTATTTCAAACAGTGCAATATACAGTCTCATAAATTGTGAATGTTTTTGCCAGAAATCAATGTATATACATTTATGATTGCCTAGGAGACAAACACAGAGTCATTAAACAACAAGCAAACAAACACAAACAGCTTGGGTTCATCTTGTTTAAATGCCAGCACTGTTCAGGAGAAGATACTCTGCAGCAACAGTGTTTCTGTGCATGGATACAATATGATTGGATATTAAGATCCCCAGTGATATTGAATGAGCGATTTTATGTGCAAGAATGCCAACCTTACGCACAGCTCTTACAGTTGATCTTTGGACACACACCTCAGAAGCTGCCTAAAACCTGACCTTAGAAGAGAATAGTTTGCAATAAAATGTCTCCTCTAATCTGTGCTTGGGAGACTAAACAAGCTTTAGTCCAGAGCTTTTGTTTTGCACTAATGGTTAGCAGGGAATTCAACCAGATGTACTGCTTGATAATGCCATGATTCCCACTTAATATCAATTTGCAAAATATTTTGTTTTGTGTTTATTTGTGGGTGCTGTCATACAACAAGCTGGTGTTGATCATCAATGAAGCTTTCAAAAAATAAAAACTCCATGCCCTCAAGTGCTGGGAAAGTGATGGTGAACTCCAATGACAGCAGTTTTTTTGGTCTATGATGCAGCACATGGTGTAGGAGGTCAGGACAGTTGGTACAGCTACAAGTCGCACTGCCAACACAAACTGCATCAATTCATCAGGATGGTACAATGATCTTAATGTATGTATGTTATGCAAGATATAAACAATACCAATAATGGAAACTGTGCATTTTCACTTGAGGAAATGAATAAAACTGAATTAATTTCTCAAATGATTTCTGAGCAAGTCAAGCTTCCCCAAGTTCTGAGTCTGGCTAACCACAGTAAACAAACGGAAATCACAGAGAGGTTTCTAGCTCATGCTTTTAAGTGGCTATTTGGTGTGTCTGGATATTTTGTGCTGAAAGCAAGCGCCATTTAAATCATGTAAAAATCACTGCAATACAACGGTTGTTGTAGAATTCAGATTTAAGGAATCATAGTTTTGAAATGAGTAATTGCACTCATTTTAGTGCGCATATGCTTCCCGGGCTGGGAGAAACCCAATGATCAATAGCTCAATAACTCAAGCCCAAGTTCATTTGAAGCTGGGGCCAATGTAAGATCGAGCTAAAGTTTAACTTGGAAAATGAGATTGCTTGACCCTCACTGGCCATGCAGTGCAACATCAGTTTGTCATGAATAATCTCTCGCTGTCTCCCCTACTTTTTTTTTCCTTTCCTCTCCCCTTGTGCTGTTGTAGCTCACTTGTGTTGTACAGAGGACAGTCAATAAATGAATAAAAAAATGAGGGAATTGGAAGGTATAGTGCAATCTGTTCAGCCACTATGCCTTCCCACCTGCAACACATTATGACAGGAAGATAAGGAGGAAGGGTGAGAAGAGGAGATGCAGGGAGGAAGAAAGTCCCACATTCCTCGCCAGGCAGTGAAATTGAAGGGGAAATAATATGAGGCGTGTCAAAATGCAATATCACCCCGTTTACCCTGATGTTTAAGCCCTTCCCTGACTCCAGTGCTTCCCAAGAGAAGCAGAGAATTAAAAAGGGAGAGGGATACGTAGCGAAAGAGGAAGACTTGTGAAAGCAGACAGTGGATGGAGAGACGAAAATGAATATGAGGTAGAGGGAGAGGCAGAGAAAGTGAGAGAGCATCTGGTAATAGGGATATAAAGAGTGTAATCTCTGACTCGAGCAATAATATTTAGCTATGGAACGTGGATGTGTGGAGGGCACACACACACACACACACACACAGTCATTTACAGCATTCTAGTAAATACTTCTGACCTGAACAATTTCACAGCCCTTTCTGCAGGTCAGTGGAGAATACACACGCACACACACACACACACACACACTCACACACACACACACACACACACACACACACACACACGCACACACACACACACACACACACACACACACACACACATATGGATGTGTATTCTCTTCAATGCAGTGCAGCCCATTCACTTTTAGTTGTGCTGCAAACTTGTTACATAGCTTCAGGGGCCCAGAATAGGTTTGATGTGCCAGCAGCAGTCTGGCACACAATGGACACATTGCTGAAATATTCTGATAGAGGAGACTTATCACTGCTTGCCTAAAATGATGCACAAATCTAATCTAAGGGGGGGGGGGGGATTAAGTATTCCCCACCTGATAAGGACAAACACATGCTGAGAGCAAAGACGTGGCTATCTTCAGAGAATCCTTCGTTTGTGTAACCACAACCATACATTTCTTTATCCACAGCTTCCTCTCTCCACAGTAGCCACTACATGTACAAAGATCTAGACAAACACACACACACACACACACACAGACACACAGTCCCTGCATTAGAAGACAGTAAAGGTCTTACAGTGGCCTGAGGCACCAGGATTGCTGCTTAATAACTCGCCCGGGGCATCAACCTGACAACTCTAGGTACTAAACAGACAGACGTGGATACACACAAACACACACGCAGACACAGAGTTGCAAGCTTGTCTGTGTGTCTGGCCATCAGTCTCTTTATGTGTCTTTCTCCTTCTCTCTCTCATCTCAAAATAGGAGGGGGTTTTTTCGTTCTCAAAGGAGGAGCTAAGAAATGGAGAGGGCGGTCTGGAAATGTTCTAACAAAGGCAAGCTTTGGTGTTGATCAAAACAATCAAATATTAAATGAGAAGTCCACCTTGAAACAGAATTCTATGTGTACATAACAATCGTCTTATAAAGCTAGCACAACATGTATTTCTCACACATTCTCAACATGTCCAACTGTCTTCAGCGCACACATTTGGAGCATCAAACCACCGTGTCTACTCCAAACTTGGTTTGATTTTGGACCACTGAAAGAAGAACAATACATCGGGTTTTTAGAGTGTCCCCTAACCATTTTGTAGCAAAGTAAAACATACATTTCCCCTTAAAGAAATAGTCCCAGATTTAAAATGACCAAGCTTGTTCCTCTGGTTATTTTGTAATGGTCTGTTACAAGGTATTTTATTAACTCATAATATCTTTGTCATTCGAATCTTGGCTGATTGTCGAAGTGAGAAGCTGATGAGAAGTACATTGCTTATTCAAACTGTTCTTTTCAGTAGAAATAATATCAGACTGCAAAATGAGCCTTTGGAGGCTGCTCTGTTATTTTAGAAACTAATGTACTGTGAGCTGATTGAATAAAGACATGCAAAACAAAGAAACACTCGTGTTTACATAATATTTTGTTAGAATATAGAAAATTAAAATAACCAATGCCGTCCTGATTCATCTCTTCATGAGAGTCTTGTTGGCAGACAAGCAGGAATGTCTCCTCTGTCAATTCAATTCAATTCAATATGCTTTATTGGCATGAATGTCACAAAGACAATATTGCCAAAGTGTAAAGTAATAAGTCACATGCATGAAAAAGCTGTCCACATTTAAATATCTAGGAGTGCCGTGTGGTAGTTGATGATTATGTCTATCTAGTCTTGAGACTCCATCAGAAAATGTTCCTCAATTACACAGCACATATGAGTGCATACTAGATTATGACCTCTTCAAACTCTTCTTCTCCTTTCTCTCGTCAATATTCAGCAACTGTCGCAAAGCCTCTTTCTCCCGAGTTTAGTCGTTTCTGACCTCTGGATTTTTGTCTTTATCTTCACGAGAAACCACAAGCCATTCCATACACCTTGACTTTTCAGGTTTTGCTTTTGACAGTGTTTTTGTAGTCTCTCTGGTCATACAGAATTTGAATCAGATTTCTCTCCACTTGACTCTCTTATACCTCTTTCAAGCAGACATAACATTTATATTACTGTTTGTTCAGTTTATTGTATTTGTTCCCCCAGAAAAATCAGTGTATTATATCTGATCTTGAATGGACAGAACAAATGTTCTTTGTTATTTTTGCACAGACAACAAGAGGACTGTGAATTCCTAGACCCTGTGACTATAGGAATCATGTCTACATTACTTTATTAAGATTCATTTTTAAATGCAGTTAATTATTAGCCATCGGCTTAGCTTTATGGCATGGACACACATACACACAGACATGCACATAATCTAGTCATTACTGCTAAATAAGTCTTTCATTGTGAGCTACAATCATTTTCCAGAAAATATGCTCAAAAGGTAAATGTGTTTCTATGGCAACAATAAATTGCTGATACTTGTCTCAATGAGGAAATTATGTGGGGAATCAAGCTTGTGCATGTGTGTTGAGTGTGCACAGTGTGTGTGTGTGTGTGTGTGTGTGTGTGTGTGTGTGTGTGTTTGTGTGTGTGTGTGGACTGCATGTGAGCAGTAAAGTATTCTAGACATCTGCCTCTACAGTATCAGCTCTTACTCAAACATACAGACTTACAGAGAGACACAGCGAGAGACAGAAATGGACCCTTGTTCTATTACACAAAAAAAATGAGCCATCAAAATGAATTCATCTCCTTAATGGGAGAGACCACAATTTCTATCCTTGCCAAAATCCTTCAGTTCAAAATTAGCAATAAGTAGGTCTCAATCTGCCAGCCTGTTCTGGGGTTCAATTCAATGAACTCCATTAAGCCATAGGACAATTCTTGGGTGATCAGACTGAACCAAATTATAACTTAAAAAGGAGAGCAATACCAGGAAAATAATGAAATTCCAAAGTAAATGGGAAACATATCTGGTCTTAATGAAAACTGGGACTGATCCTTTCACTTTAGACTCACTTAAGGTACTTCCTGGCCTCAAGAACACGTTTACCAGCCAGCCTGAAAATCCTGAACTCCTGTTGGGCTCCACAGGTTCTGAAAGTACAGCAGCACCTAATTGTGACATGCATTTTGAGAAAATCTAGCATGCCACATTCAGAGCAGAATGAGCTTCTTGTTTCTTAGCTGAGATTGAGAAATAAATGTTATCCTAAAAGCAAAGGATATATGAAGTTTTATCATGGTACCATTACATGGTATAGCTGTAGAGGTCAGGTAATGACTAATGTATTTGTACAGAAATTGACGGTAACTTCTCATTTAACTGTAATTACTATCTATTGAGTTGTGTCAAAATTTCAAAAGGTCCATTTGAATATGAATATAAGTGTGTGATAGTAAATATGGAAACAAGCCTGAAGGTAGGTGGTGGAAAGACAAAGATGAAGAAGAAACCCCAGAGAGAAAACTTCATGAGATGATTATGAGACCTTGTGCTCTTATTATTTAACACCACATTTCAGTTACACATGGTGTGCACTCACTGGAAATCCCATGCACTTATTCATGGACACGCATACACACACATGCATATATACATCTACTACAGTCTGAGCACAAGCCACAGGGGTTTTTTTTTTAGAGGAGAGAGATGGAGATGACGATGGGTGCTTGAAAAGTACAAAAGACTTGCACAGACAATCCCATGATACTTTGAGAAAACCCCAGTCCGCGCTTGCTTTCATTTCATTTACAAAGAGAGAGACAGCAGAAAAAAAGTTCAGCAAACTTTGCTGAAAGCCTAAGGCAAAAGACAAAAAAACTACACTGCATAAGCTACAGCAAGTGAACTTTTCACATGAGGATAGATGGAAAATTATATATTTTCTCTATGCTTTAGTAGAACCAAATCAAATACCAATTTATTTGTATAGTGCATGTGCTTTGAAAGTTACGCATGTGTTGGAACATCATTGCTCTAAGTTGCTCTGAGCACCTCATGATGAAGTGTTGATTGATGATCACTGTTGAGATGATCAGATTTTAATCATGCAGTACATCAATGATGCTCAGGTTCAGAGGCTTTCATCTGTCTCTCTAAAGGAGCAAAGATTACACTTCCTCCCCACATAATAATGCAGATGTATGTGGAGGTGTCCGACATAAAAAAAAGACTCGCCTGAGTGTAAATTCACCTCACAACTACAAATCTGTCGGAAGTAGCACTGGGCTGTCCTCTCTCTCTTCCCCTGTGTCTGAGCTGAAAAATAAGGCATCACTGCTGGAAGGGGGAAGTATTTGTGCTGGGGCCAACTGGGGTTTTGCACATTCATTTTTGCTTGCATAACACTTTGCATAGCAAGGCACTGGAGTGGCTAAAGTGTGTTACAAGCATGACTCTAAACTATCCTCCAACATAGAGTTAGATTACATCAAAAAATTGCAGATGTATTTTCATTTATGCAATTGGCACCAATTGTACAAATCCAAAACATCAAACTTGAGGATGAAGACTTGAAAATACAAAAAGCTGTGTGAAAATTAAGATTTAAAAGAAGACACACACAAAACAGAAAACCCACATTAATTGCCAATTTATGTCTCTTAAAGTTGAAAATAATGCCTTTGGTAGGGAGACTTAGAAAGACCAAATGTTATTCAGTCAAAGCACAATGTTTGAGTCACACTGCAGTGCCCCACATGTATTTAAAGTTGATTAAAGTTGTTGTAAAGTTGTGACAAAAATATTTTCTCATTTACACCCCTTCCTCATTTTCTTGCTGCAATCCTTATAGACTATAGTCGAATTAATTAATCCTCAGTGAAGATGTGCTGACAGGAGCTCAGCCTTCCTTTACACTCTAATTGTTCCAGTGAGACTGAGACTCAAAATGATACTCATCTTGAAGGGTGCGTGAGTTTGTGTTAGTGGGTTGGTCCCCCTCGACAGCCGTTTGCTTGTCTCATTCCTGCTGTGATGCACTGTACTCTGCACTGCAGAAAGTAGTGGGTTTGGCTGAGGGGAGTGTGGTTCCAGTAGTGAGTTTGGCTGAACGCATTACTGGAACTACACTCCCCTCATAGGATGTGCAGAACCAGAGCCTGTAGGATCATGCAGGATCCTCACCACCCCAACAACGGACTGTTTCGGCTGTTGCAGTCAGGCAAGCACCTCCACAGTCACGCAGCCAAAACAGACAGACTGAGACAGAGTTTCTTTCCTCAGGCCATCAGGCTTGTAAACACTGATCTCACAAGCCCCCCCCCCCATTAAGTTCCACATACTCATCATTTCATGCACACACATATAAGTACACATAGACACGACATACATATATTTTCAAATTTTTATCGAATTCGAATTTAATTATGTATATAATATGTCATTTCTTTTGTATTGTTGTGGTTGCTTTTTATTCTCTCTGGGGATTGCCACTTTTCATTTCACTGCACATCCAACGATTGCATGTGTCACAACAACAAAGTTCTTGAATCTTGAATCGATCCTTTGTTCCAATTTGCTAGTCCTGAATTACTGGGCATATTCAACAACAACTACTTTATGTTGTATGAGTGTATGTGGTACCCTTCTCATTATGATGTTAGTTTGTTTTGTTTTTTCACTTGTAGAGTAGTTCCCCATTCCCAGGTATTTATAAGACAGTTACCGGTAATGGGGATGGGTCTTGCCTTGAACATGTTGACTTGCTGAATGATTATTGGTGCCTGCATCTAAAGTACTGTGTCTGACTGTGACTGAAAACACTAGCTTTCCAGTTTTCTCCTCTCCTTTCCAGCCTCTTTGTTCCCACTCATGTCCACATTTCTTAGTTTACTAATAACCTGCTGTGAGTGCCTGGAACGCCTTTGCTGAAGAAGGAGAAAGGAACTGGCAGGTTGTGACGCACATAGAACAAGCATAAACCACAAAGACTCAGACTTGATTGTTTTTCTTTCCAGTTCTAGCCACGCTCGTGATTATTGTGACTATGCCTCTGTATGCAGATGCAGCCTAGACAGTGATGTTGTTGACTCAGACCTTTTTGAAACAGTACTTACCACTACAGATTCAGTATGTTTCTAGCTTGAGAATGATTCATTTGAAATTCCTTATTTCTTGCCCTGCACTAGCTCTATAGCCTCAACTGAGAATGCAATGACTGTCAAATCCTTTGGCTGAACCCCACTGTCAGCATTAAATCCATTAGACAGAGCCCCATTGCTCTGTGCACTCTCATACCTGTACTCACAAGCTCACATTGCAGTCACCTCAGTGATGTATGTGCACACACACAAATATGAACACGATCACGCACACACAGTGAACATATTCAGGAGTGGCAGTTTTAAAAACCCATTTTCCCCTTGGTTAAGCAAGCAGCAACAACACTTGACTAATGGAAAACCCTGCTCCTAAATGAGGTCGGAGAAATTCTATCTTACACACACTGGTTGTTGTGAATTCTAATAAAGTCACATTTTCATCTCCTGTAGGCTGAATTCTTACACTACTGACTTTGCCAACAAGGCCACACCAGCTAGCCTCCAAAGCCAGACAAGTTTCGTGAGTTGATCATATTGTTGGATCCTTTAAATGAAAAGGTAAGTCTCTCTAGAAGTTTTCTATCTTGCTGTATTTGCATGAAATTTTGATGGATACCAGCAATTTTCCTTAACTTAAACTGTGCCATAAGCCCATGTGACCTTTTAACCGCTATTATGTGGTGTGCTCAAGATTTTGTCTCCACCACAGAATTGAAGGCCACACAGAAATTCATCTGACAGTGAGTACACCAGCAGTTTTTCTTGTTTCTTTCATACAGCCCCCAAGTGTCCTGTTATAATAATAATAATGCAAGCATGCACTTTCTATGCTCACTGATTTTCTCTTGGTATGCAATATGAACTGAAAGTCTCTAGTCTCTCAGTAAGTTGTAAAAGGGATGTAAGCTGTTGCCACAAAAAAGAGAAAAATATGCAAGCAAATAAAAAAAACTGATCCCATCGACTGGGACCACTCCACTCTGTAAGCGACAATGCAACTGATCCTTTGTTAGGGATCACATCTTCCCCCGCCAACTTCCCTGGTTGAGGAATGTACTTTGCAGCTCAATTCTGAAATACTGAGAGTCCTCTTCCTGTTACATTTTCTGATCTTTATCTGACAACAATCCTCATAAAGCTGGAGATAGGGGATGTGCAATATGTGTGTGTCCCCCATGCTTGTTGCTCCCTGCACACTTCCTTATAATTGGGCTCAATACACTCCCACCTGTCATACTGGCTCCCACTGCTGCTGGTATTATCGTCCACTTTCTCCTGTCACTCTGTGTTTGGCCGCAGTGGCAGGGCTCTTGTCCCAGCATGTCTGTCTTGTGGGCACTGAAGGTCTCTGCTGGGTCTTAACCATGACATTGCTCACTGGTAGTAAGAGTTATGTCTTTGTCGAGCGTGTCAACATCAAACACCCACTGTGTTCAGCTGACATTGACCCGACTGCGGTCTTCTTTTCAAAGAAATGTGCACGCTGAAGGCGCAGTTTACAAAAATACACTCATCCAGCTTGTTTTTCTTTCTTGTCTTTTCTCTGTTTCGCCATGACCTTTCTCTTGTTATACTTATACGAAGAATAAAGTCAGACACACACACCCCACTGGCTTTGAAACCCTTTCAGGTCTCCCAGGGTTGGCATGTATGCTCTTTCCACTATGTAATGCATTTGATGGTGTAACGAATTGCTGGAGTGACAGAGAGCAGCACCAAAAGTAAACAGACAGATATCAGATTTGTACCTACATGCTTCAAATTGCCACATACTGTACATGACTGCTGTACAGGTTACAGCAAATAGGAAAGATTGTGAAAGTCATGTGTACTGACATACAGGTAGGTGACCAATTCACAGTCCTGTCAGAAATTGGCAACACAAGTCGAAAACGAGATCTGGTGCCATGGACAGCATGAGAGTGCAGCTGCTGTAGAGCTTACTGTGTCCTGTGCATACATGAGAGAACAGATATACAGTGGTGATGTCATGGCATAAATCACTGCCAGGTAATAGAAATAGATCAGTGCAGGACTATCTATCAAAATCAGTTTTTGCTGTGTTTCATATGAGAACTTGCTTCTCTCAACTATACATTACATTTCTTTACATACTACACATACCAAAGTATATACCGCCACTCATGCCCTAAGTACATATATCTCCTACCCTGACATCTTCTATGCTATTCCTTGCAGTTTGGAGCTTGATGCTCATTAGCTAAGGTCAAAAAGGTCATGCTACACTGCTGCAAATCATTCTCATAACTGTTATCTGTGAACCTCATCGTCCTCTTGTTGAGACCCTGCTTGTTTGTGAACTAGCCATGCATGAATAAAGACAGCCATATATACCCTTAACTAGACCCTAGAGTTAGTCAAAAAAGTTTGCTTCCCTCAAAACAAAAAAAAAATCATTTGGATTCTCAAAATCAGCCCTAAATAAACTGCAATACTGACACTGCTTGATTTGTGCCATTGATTGTGTTAATACATTAAATTTGAGTTCTTAAAACCTCCAATTACCAAAGATTTCTTGATTCGGTTTTCTGCTTGTATTGAAACTATTCCAGAATTTGGGTTGTTAAAGAAATCTTATTCACTTTCTTACCAAAAGTTAGATACCACTCTCATGTCTGTGCACTATATATATGGATTCAGACAGGCACTGTCCAAGGTGTAGTTCCAGCATGAAACCCCCTGTAAACACAAATTGACGTTTTTTACATTTCTGTTTGTGTTCGGAAACAAACAAACAAGATGTAACATGTTCATTAATAATAATTTGAAGGTGCTGTTTCCCCCTGTTTCTTTATGCTAAGCTAAGCTAACCCTCTCCAGGTTCAAGCTTCATGTTTACCGTATAGACATGAAAGTGGCATTGATCTTCACATCAAAACTGACATTAGGACTTTGGATATAGAACTGGATATTGTTGCTTTCTCAGCTCATGTGCCAAAAAATTACTTCTGGGTATCTCAGACTTCCACGTTTTGGGCCATTAGAGTCCTTCTCTTGCTGTGCTGATTTCCTGGTGGCATGGAAATAATTAACTGACATGCCTTTTTGAGATGTCTGAATCTTTATTTAAGCTTATGGCGCAAATTTTGGTATCAAAAGGAGTCATGTTGGAGTGTTTATTCATTGTCTACAGCTGTTTGTTTCATAATGAGGTTGTGTATGGGTAAAAGTATTTTGGGCCAACTATGGCCACCATGGCAAAGTCACATCACTGCTTGAGATGCAACCTTTCATTAAGCAGAAAACAGTTTCAGTATTTCTGTAAAAACCTCTGACAATATCTACCGTCTACAAATGTAATAAAGTAAACATCTGGCCTTGGAAAAAAAAAACACACACACACACAGTATTGCTGTACAGTCTCTATACAGTACAGTCCTTTTAATACAATATTAAGCCAGTGCTAAAGCAACTCTCAAATGATTAAGCAGCTGGGCAAGTTGAGGAACAGGGACGAGAGGAAGCAGAAGAAGAAAAAAACCTTTTGACAGCTAGCTCATTATCTATGTCGTTATACTCCAGTAGCCAGCTCTTTTCCCCTCTCCCTCTTTCTGTCTCTCTCTATCTGTCAGTGGAGGGATAAAATCCCTCTCTCATGAAGGCTTAGCAGAGATTATCCCGGTGTCCCAGGGGAGGGTGGAAGGGGTGCTGAGATGCCACATTACAGATGTAGCAAAGGTTATAGTAAATTTAATGGGCCTGAGGTTGAGCAGGAGGGGCAGGAGAAGGAGAGAAGCCTATAGCAGGTACGAGGATCCCACCTCCCTTTCTCCCAGCCTTCATCTCTATCTCTATCCATGCATCCCTTCGCGTTCACCACTGCGCTATCACTATGCTCTCTATTTCTTACCTCCACCCGCCTCTCTCTCTCTTACCGCATTGTGCCATTTCCCATTCTTCCTGAACTCCTTTTATATAAATCAAACATGTATCAATTCTAAGAATAAATAAATGTAACTTACCTGAAGTAGTTTTCAAATGGGTCAGCCCCCCTTCTTGCAGCCCATCTTACCTACATTACCTCTTGTCACAGATACCCTCATTTTATTTCATTATACACACCAAGTAGAGCGCACCACTCCTGCCCTGTCCCACTCTCCCTGCTGAATATGTAACAGCTGAAAATGAAAATGACATCCACCCACATCTCTGTCTCTCACCTGGTGTCTCTTTGGTGAGCCCTATCCCTATCTTCTCTCCTTCTCTTGTTTGACACTAATAAGCTTGGTGCTGCTCTGGTCAGAGCAGCGGGAGGTGACACAAGTGACCCGCCATCACACACACACACCCATAGACACTCACTCTCACACACACACACACACACACACACATTAAATGGATGTAATAACAGGCACATTATCTCGGCTGTACAGTATACCATACACATTAATTCAGTAAACATTCAGCAGTTGCAGTTGCATTCAATAGCAATGTGGTTAAACAGACCAGTGATTTAATAATTCAGGTTTATTACAACATGAAACTTTGACATATTTGGCCATCATTTCAATCAAAAGTAATTATTGATCTGAGAACACTGCACATTGCTAAAACAAAGTCTGATGGGACAAGAAACATGAGAAACATTTTGCTGTGTTCCCAGTGAGCACAATGGTATTATCACCAAGAGAAATGATGGTCAAAACAATGAAAATAAGCAAACCAACACAACAGAAAATACATTTGGAGGAAATGTTATACTGCTCGAGTTATGTTTTCTATTAACTATTAACAACAAGGAAATATTGTTAACATACCTGGCAAGTTGCAAAATGTTGATACTGTACGTATCAGCAAAATGTTCAACTTATTTCATTTGTTTTTTGCCAAAATATCCAATCTTGTAATACAGTATCCGCTCATAGCAACTATAGGTATATTAAATGTTTTTATGGTTATGTTAAGCCATAAGCGAAAACAAAAAAATAAGGCCCAAGTTGTAAACAATTGGCATTATACTTTAAGCTCAAGCACATTAAACACACAAATAAATGTACTAATTGGAGGAGCTAAAAAGCAGCTGAGCTATCCTCGGTTACATACTTACAGGACAGCTCATGAATACAACAGACCTTTACCTCCTAATCTGCTATGCAACCCCACTGTAGCCACACATCTGACTGACAGGCAACGCATGGCCATGCTTTAAATTAAAATGTTTTTTGTTTTTTTTTCATTTCCTTTTCCATTCAGTCAGAGCCACTTATGCATGCCCACTGAGACACACCACATCTTTAATTGGCTTGTTCCATCTTATTCAAATTCATATTCTAAATATCATTACGTTGTTTTTTTCCCCCTCCAACCCATTAAAGTTGTGTGTTGAAACAAGCTCCTGAGACAGGACCCCTGAATGGCAATGTACCTTATCAAAAACATAGACTGAGGAGGGGAATACTAAAGAGGGTCTGTGAGATGAAGCAAGTCTTGTAAAGGCACCATCAGCAATATTTACTGTATTTTGTACAACTTCAATTATGCACTTGAACTATTTTTTCTTTCTTTCTTTAATCTTTATAGACACCATACTATGCGTAAAACTGAAACTAATCTACACAGACTTTAATGATGCATTTCGAGTAGTGGGAGCCAGTTGTTTTACAGTAGGTCAATGTGTCCCATAATAAGAGAGTCACAGGTGAATTGTGAAAAACAATAAATGCCGCAGTTAGTACTATAACTAACTGAAGAGATAGCTGAAAACACAACATAACCAACTTTTCAAATAACAGCAACAAATAGCTGTATAAACTCACAGTTTTGTTTTTCAAACTGGGCTTGGGCAGCACTGGATGAGGTGTGATGTATTCCCTGCTGCCAGCTTTCACACTGAAAAGACAAATTGTAAAAAATCTGAAAAAGTAACCTATTGCAGCTTCTTTATTTACTGGCAATATGTGCTATGTGACAGTGGCCACAGATGGCTTGAAACACGACAAAACAGAAGTGAATATAAGGCACACACATTAACTACAAAAAAACCCCGAAATCCACCCAATTATAAACACATACACATATTTGTGCAGTAGCTCACATCAGGTGCCCAAAATGATTAAAACATTTGAGGATTGGCATGGGTAGATGGAGCCTACCTTTAAGCTGGGAGATCTAAGGTTTCAGAGCACCCACCAGAGTTCGTATCAGGAACTGCTTCATATCCCAACCACAGTGTGTGGAAGATGAATAGAGTAAAACTGATAATGGATTCAGGAAATAGGTGGAGGCTGAATTTAATGTAAGACTGCTGTGGGGTAGAGGTGGAAGAAGAGTGATCACAGTGTTAGGGAGTGACTGCTTCTGCATTCATTCAACACCATCCCACACTGTGGCAGTGTGTCTGCAAGCAGAGAGGAAACTGGCCCAACTCTGTTCTGCCATTTACCTCCAGATGGCTTTCTGCTTGGCATTCTGCTGCTCAGATCTTCTTGTCAGACACATCTGGGGTGAGGAGAGCCTTCAAACTTAATATACAGCCATACACTCAGAATGAATTCACCGCTTTCTACAAGAAGGAGAAAGCATATTTAGATTTGAAATATTTTCCAAATATTAACCACGCCACGAGCTAAATGCCGTTTAGAAAACCTGACAATCAGTTCAGCCAACAGCCTAGCCTACAAATTACCTGCTGTTAGGAATAAGGATTGACATGTTGCTAAGATACCTTGACAGGGTTGTTAAGGGAAGGGACAGGAGATCACTTAGGAGACATGATTCCTGCCACAAATTAGACGCATGGCGAAAGATTGTATCAGAGTAGAAATGTCATGCTCTCAGTAATGTCTCCATCAATAACAATAAATCAGAAGGTGTTAATACAGCTGCGTTTTGATAATCCGAGGAAAAGGATCAGACACTTATCCTCTTTATGTGTTTCATCTGCTAATAATTGGTTGTTATTTTTGTCACATCTGTCAACAAATCAAGATTTAGAGGGAGGTGATGCTGATGTAAAAGATTATTTTTAAAAGAAGAAAAAAAAAAGCAGGTGTCAAGAAAGAGATGAGCAGAAGTTCTTGTGTGTGTGTGTGTGTGTGTGTGCGTGCGTGTGTGTGGTAATGTGAAAGAAAGATAGTAAAAGGATGAAAAAGAAATGCGAGACAGCACAATCAAAGGATTATGTTTAAATGAGCTTAAAGGCATAAATATTTTACTCCCCTTTATTTCTAAAAAGTTTATGTGACTCATGAGTAGCGGTACAGTATGTGACTTGTTTGACTGTGGAGAACTTTCTTTAAAAGTTAGAGATACATAAATTTCACATTCATGAGGGACCACATAGAGGTAATATTGAAGAAAAGCATAGCATCAGCTCCCCGATGGCAGGTAAGGTAGACTTGTGCTGACAATGCATGGCTAAAACACACAAACACACTCACACACACTCTCTCTCACTATCTTGTCACAGGATGGCTTTAGGTGAGAGATGCTGACTCTTACCAAGCTTGAAATAACATGTATGTTCACATGTTCTCGCAGTTTCACTGAATCTCCCCACCTTGCTTTCCTCTTATTCTCAAAGACACACATAGAGACCATGGTGAAGTGATGAGCTACCCTCCATGGCCGTCGAGTAATATAATAGGAGACACAAGAATGAGATGTTACATTATTTATTTATGGATCGGACATATGTCACACTCCATATGTACGGTGAAATTAGTAACAACAGGAGATTCTAAACACTAAAAAGATGGTTGGACAGGCCTGCCATATCTTGTATCCCCTGGAAACATATACAGATATTTGGTTGTGTTTTCTGTATTTGCAGCGCTTTTCTTTATTTTGTTGTGTTTTCTCAGTGTTATTTTACATGCTGTGTTTACACATTGGTAGAGATATTTTCTTGAAAACATTTCACAGCATCAGAAGATATCGATAGAATCAAAACGTAACAAAGAAAAAAAAATAATAATAAAGAAAAACACCACTACTGCGCAATCCCAATATGCCCATACGTGTGTGAGAAAAGCACAAGAGCTAATTTACTGGCAGAGAGGGAGCGGAGAGGGATATTATCATATAATCTGTATCAAAGCAGTGAAATAGAATCTGGTGATATGTGACCTGGCCTAAATTACCACCACCTATTAATAATCAGCCATGACATGAAGATATTAGGGCTGTGACAAGACCATTTATGTCAAATCCTTTGTCTAACCCCAATTACAAGCCACATTATCATTCATTTACTTCAATCAAAAACCTTCCCATATGAGAAGAGTATGTCTTTTTAGATAAAAAAAAAAACATTTCAAAACCTACATTTTTTCTGGCATGATAGGGTTGTGTACTATGTCAGATTTCCTCAAATCACATTTTCTACAGAAATTACTTCTGAAATACCGCCGCCTTGCTTTGGATTCAAGTGATGGAGATTTAATTCATACCCTCCAGGTTCATTATTTGGTCTCTTCAATAAACAACAGTGATTTTTATACATTTTTATGCTCTCAGAAAAAAAGATATAAAAGGAGAAAGTTTGCAATTTTTGTGACTGTATATTTGTGACAATGGGATGAATCAGAGCTACCAAATAAGGTCACCTTTGTCCAAATCCAGACAGGAACTGGTTATAAAACTGTACAACTACCAGGCACTGTATAACACAGTGGTGCAGCAAGAGAAAGGATAGAGCGAGAGCAACACGAAGGCCACTCAAGATTAGTTCACATTATATGAAGTTGTTCAGCTGCATCACTTTCAGTTTGAATTTTTCATCAACTTTCTAATTCGACCACGGCAGAGTTCTGTTTCAGTTGTATTGTTTAATGTAGTTTGATTTGCATGTTTTACATTTTTAGTTCATTAATTTCAGTCCAAATTAATTAAGTTGATCTCTATGTGAAGCTGGACTGTTCTGTCCAACACAAGCTACTGCAACAACTACAAGATACACATTTAGCAATAATGGTCTTTGAACAATGGTCTTTTTCACATCCTCCCTATGCCCCTCTGTGGCTTATAATACCAAGCTTTGTTTCCCATCACCATGGGGAAAACATTTTTTTCCAAAACGTATTGCACATAAAATATCAGCTCTGCAACCTGTGATAGCATCAAAACAGAGACTAATGTACAACTAAATCTCAGTCAACACCCATCCAAAATCACAGCCACTCCAAACAAGAGGTACTTTTGCTGCCAAATGTCACTCAATTTCTTCATGCAAATGTATGCAGTTATGTACTCCAAAACCTAATCTACTCTTTAAATGTATACCTGCTGTGTAAGAGCTTCAGTTGTGCATTGTTGCTGAATTATGGCATTGACAAAAAAAAAACTACAAACACAGCCATAGTCACGCTTTATCACATGACATAAAAATGTAGAAATGTACATACAGTATATAGATATGTACAGTAGATCATATACATTTGATATTAAAGTAAAATTTATATATTTTTTCAAATGAATATAGTTTCTATAAAAACTTTGAAGTAACATCACCAAATGGATAATAGGGACAGCTATTAAAGCAACTCATTATTAATTCTTATGGACAAGTAAATGGAATTTGGTAAATGGGCCACTATGAGACGTTTTCTTTTTAGAAGATATCGGATCCTCGTGTTTCCCAGGTTTTATAGTCTAGGAGTGGTGTGCTGGAGGCTTCTTAACAAGGCTGAACTGTAAACTTTACTATATCTGTAGCTTTATATCAGTGTCTTATAGCCTCCATCTGGTATAGCCCATGGAACACCCACAGAGCTAATTATTTTCACTAGCCCCATCATTTAGTCCAGTATTGCCACTTGTACCAATTCCACTCAAACTTGCAAACCAACATTCAGAGCTGCCCATGCCCTGATGACAAGTACACATATATGCATACCATACACACATAGATACACACACACAACTTGAACACTCCACAAGCCTACGAGTTGTGCATATAGAGCATGCCTGTAAGCTGCCCTCCTTATTAAGGAAGAGTTGAAGCTAAAGACCTCCTGCTGTGATTGAGTGCAGCCTCTACAAACATCTCCAGCGATCCCTCTTTTCATCTCACAGTACACACACACACACACACACACAATAACATAACCTCCCCCACTCAACATCAACATCAGACTAGGCTATAATGTGTGTTAATAACTACATACATCTACAATCTGTGGCCTATAGTGGTGAGTAAGTGTGTGTGTGTGTGTGTGTGTGTGTGTGTGTGTGTGTGTGTGTGTGTGTGTGTGCAGTTTTTGATAGTACAGTTCTGGAAAGTGCCTGGACATTTTTCCTGGTTGAGATATTAAGTTTAAGATCAAAATTAGGTTGAGGTTAAAGGTAATTGTTTGTACAGTTGTGTTGGTTAATCTTTGGGTTTGGTGCTAAGAAATCAATGATGTAGACTGCATTACCTGATATGTGTTTTTACACATTTTATACGTTGACAGACTGAGCACAGCTGACTACAAAAACAACTGTACTGTAGATTGTCAAATAAGAACAGTTCACAGATCAGAGTTAAGCAACGGTCTGGAAAGTTATGCACAAAACCCACTAGTGTTCTCATAATGTTTACTTAAACATAGTGAAGAAAAATTACTTTAACCCTAATCCTAACCCTAACCCTCAATTTATGTCATTGTCATTTAAGTCAAAACTACACACATGCTAGCTAATAAAACTTATATACAGACACATCTGGTCATGCTTTCAAACCAGTCCTCAAAGACCACTGATTTGTATGTGTGTGTGCGTGTGTGTGTGTGTGTCTAAGAGAGAGAGTAATCTCTCTAGACCACTTCCCCCTTTGCTGAGAGGTACACTTCACTGGTGAATGCACATGTGAGATGGAGCACTGGGAGCTTGCTCATAAAGTAAAAGGTATAAAGTGAGCTCTTAATGTAATACCTTTTGATTGCTATGATACTGTAGTGACGACAGAAAAGACTAAAGATGAGATAGTGAGCAGGGAGACTTCACTTCAACTCAGAAGCAGGGGTACTACTAGAAATTCTGTACCCCTGACTAAAGCTAATTTGAGGCCCTGAAACAATAATTATCTATAATCTCTGGCAAGTCCCAGGACTCCTGTATAGCTCTGAGCTCCCTGAATCTTTCAGAGGCTGTGCACCTGTCCTGTAGTTGTCAGGTAGGAAAAACATAATTGAGAGAGCTGGGAGGTGCTAATTTGTAGAAGACTGCTTGCCATTACCAGAGCCAACAGCGTTTGAGTTTATTGCCCTCTGTTTTAAAGCTGTTTTTGTTTTTTGAGTTTGAGTCCTATTAAAAAAAAACTGACAATGAGCTTGAAGAAAGAGGGCTGGAGCTAGCTTACCATGCGACTTACAAAGAGCAGCACTGGCATTGCACACAGTGTTCCTCAGTCCAAAACTCAAACATCCTGGATTAGGGTTGTGTGAGCCATTTGTAAACTGCTAACTGAGGCAAGTACTAAACAAAGAAAGGACAGCATATGCAAATTAGTGAATCTGTGATTTGTCTTCATAATATGACTGCATGTGCCTTATTAAAATCACTTTTTGCCAAAGGGAAAGAGATTGCTGAATGTCAACAATTTCAATTTCTGCATATAATCCGTTTTTTTTCATAGATATTCTGCAACCGATGAAAGGCTGGCAGAGTACAGTATGTATGAGAGGCTCTCAAACAGACCACTTTGAATTACTGTAAAAGGTAAAAGGGCACCATGTTTAGCTTCTTAAGTGCTTCACACTCCATCAGCACCCATCTGGCCCCAGAAAATTGTAAGGACTTAGCTTTCTTCTTTGTCAATGGCTTCCTTAAAGCCGGGCCATCATTTAGTTCAACTGTCACTGCAGGTTTAATGGGATATTATTCATGCAGCAAGACAGGCAATAAAAGCTCCTGTGTGAGAAAACGACGACATGTTTGAAGCAGAAATGAGAAAAAGAAGAAAATGAGAAATATGAGAATATGTTCACATTTGGGTTACACTGAAGAGCACTGATTATAATGAAAAATTGAGTTGACAGGGTTACCTGTTTCACCTGCTGACCAAGCAACAGCTGCAGAGAAAGGACATCTCATCATCTTTGGGTTGTTTGACTTGTGTTTTAGCGCATTCATTTCACCTGGAAGTCTTTTATGTATCATATTCAGCAATATACTGTAGCTTTAGCACTCAGGCCTCTGCATACCCACTAAGACAAAGGTGCTTGTTGGAAAATCACAAAGTCACTGCTCCAAGTAGTCACTTTCAGCGTGCATGCTTTGAATAAGCAATGAAACCCATTTTCATCTTGGTGACCTTTGGTCTGTCATCTTCTGTCTGAACTGGGATGTGGGGTGGCTGTCCCAAGGTTTTTATCTCAGCAGCTCTCAAGAAATCAGGCTCTAATTCATGGTCCTGCAAGACAGACTCTGCAGCCATAGGTGAAATTGAAAGGCCAGAAGTGCCAACAAAACTGCACAGCTGACATACAGTATAGAGATTCTAGGATTGTACAGCATTCAAACCATAAGCAGTATGCTAAGTCTAGTCTATGCCACAAGCATTTTAGTTGCAGCTTTACCTTGATCCTCTGTCGATTATCGAGAGTAATGGTACTGTAGGAAATTGTTTTTGAAAAATCATGTTACTGTTGAGTATTTCAAATTTCAATGGTTTAAACAAAACCTAAATAAGAAAAACAAAAACTATTTAGCTGCATGCCTGGGTGATTTGGATGAAGTGACCCTTTACTGTAACACAGAACTGGAAGTCCAGTGCATTAGGGTGTATCTGCTGCACTGCTGCATAAATAACTAATCAAACATATTATTTCCAAAATGATAAATTAAATATTAATTGATGTTTATAACTTAATACTCCAAAACACCTCTGAGAAAATGAATGTTTCATAAATCCCTGCAACTCAGTATTCATTCAGTGTTATACAACTTCTCATCCAATGCTAAAGGTCAACAGTGAACTGCCTCTGTGAGTCAGTCCAGCTCCTCAAACTCCTCCACTGGCTGGTTAAGCACTTTGTTTATCGTTTGCATACATTGGTCAGAATCTCCCCATCCTGGTGTTACGGGAGTCTTCTGCCACAGCAGACATGGTCAATAAAAGTGATTGATCGATTTAAAACTGCAGCATTCTCATTGTATTTGTCACACTGTTATTAGCAGCAATGCTCACTCTGTTCAATTGGAGGGTACTATAAATCATCAGCTCAGTTTACCCGCTTCTTTATATTAAAACTATATTATAAATAGTATGAATAAGCTTATTTAGTAGTATTAATAATAAACGTTCAATGGCAGACATATATGATTTAATCTTTGAAGGTAAAGGAAGCTCTAGAGATGGCAATGTCGGTCACTTTGGTCCAGACTACCTTGACAAATATTGGATATATTATTACCACATGTTACAGATATTCATGGTCCCTGAATGATGAACCCTTACAACTGTTGTGATCACCTGACTTTTCCTCTAGCACCATGATGTTGACATGGAAGGTTTTGTATTAAATGTCTTCACAGCTCTATGGATTGATGTGAAATTTGATATAAGAGACTTAATCCTGATGATTTCGTTAATCCTCAGATCTTCCTTTTAGCACCACCAGCAGTTAAAAGTTTTCAATTATACTGTGAAATATCACCACATCTACCACATGGATTTGCACAAAATTTGGCAGACATTTATGGTTCATAGACAATGTATCCTACTGGCTTTGGTAATCTGAATTGTCTTAACATCGACTGGATGGATTGCCATGGAATCTGGCCTTGACATTCATGTTCCTCTCAAAATAAATTATGATAACTTTGGTGTTCTCCTGATTTTTTATCAAGCACTGTTATCGGGCCAAGATTTTAATTCACATTCAGGTAACGTTTGCAGGCTTCTCGTTTTTAGCTGACCAATGCTTTCATCACATCACAGGTAGAAGATAACATCAATTGTAAAATGTAAATTATCCAAGTTGGCAACCGTGGCGTCGATGCCACACCCTGCCATTACCCTCCATGAGTGTATGGATCAACAGTGGAGAGGAGGATTATGCTGCCGGAGTGGTGGTAGAATTTTCAGTGGGTGTTCTGATACAGAAGATTTGACTGAAATGCATCAAATGTGGACAGTAGCTACTTTTTGTACATTTGGCTGACAGTGAGATCTTATCTTCAGTGACCGGGACAATATTGGAGTCTTCAAATGTCATATTTAAATACTTCCATGTTGCCGGGCGTGATACATTTTCCTTTTGTATTTTGTTCCACGGAACCAAATAGTTGCCATTATCACAAATTACACTACTTGCTTTTTTCACATTTATCCAATCGAGAAAAGGTTTTGTGTCTGCCTATTTTCCTTATCATCGTGTTTCACATTGATTCAATTACAGAAAATGAAACCTAAAAGCGATTTAACATAGCCATATTTTTCTGCCTTTTCATGATGTCTGGGGAAGTGGTACAGGTTTTTTTGTCTTTGCCTGTCTAATGGTGACTAAACACTTTTTTGGTGTTGATGCTGGCAAATTCAGTGAAGCTTGGCACTCAATATTATTGAACTTTTTTTTATGAGGAATGGGAAGCTTTTTCTGTAGAGGTGTTACCGCAAATCGTCCTATTCAACTTCAAAATCACGGGTCATTCAAACTAAAATTGGTGCTTTGTGCAAAAAAAGTGCTTAACAATCCAAAAGTGGGGATTGATCTGCTTGGGAAGAAAACAGTTAACCGAATACCCAAAGCAACTGAAGAAGTGTATCAGTTGGCATGGTGTTACCTCTGCAGCACGAATGCTTCCTCTACTTCTGTAAGTACCCACAGTGAAATAAGTACCAAAAAAAGTTCAGCCTCAGTTTATTTTCTTCATCTCCCCCTCCCTCTTGCTTTCCAACTTTCCCACTCTCTTGTTCTTCATCTCACTTCATCTTCACTTTTAGATGAGTATGGACATTCATGCATAAATAATAACATTAAACAAAATTCCCATCCCTATTTCGAGTATGTTGTGCAACACAGCAAGATAATGTATCAGATACTGCATCACTTCCAAAGCTAATTTAAGGACCCATTATGTTTACTTACCCACAGTCAAAACCAGAAGGACATCCATTATCTCTTGGGAGGTGTCTGTGGAAGATCTGCTCTTGATTGTTTTGTCAATCTGTCATACCTGCTCTATAGAGGACACACTCACACACAGCATATTCTGCCATGTTAGACTGAAATCTGGTTTTGACTTCTTAGATGTTTGTATGATTAAATGTGACCACTTGTCTCATCACTGATTCCCAGAGGTAGCTTTCATCCACCTTGTGGTGCGACCATGGTTGTGTTCTGCTGTGTGTTCCAAATATGTTCTCTTTTACTCCTTCAGTACGTGACTGAATGGATTTGAGCTGTGAAAGGTGTCTGTGTGCATAAGCGCGTATGCAAATAGGTGGCAAGCAAAACGAGGTGGCGATTGGTCGAGTGGCTCATGGCACTGATGACCGCATATGAGACTAGAGCAAGAGACTATATAAGGAGCAAAAACAGTACTTGCTTGGGGTTGTCGGCTCTGTTCATCTTGTTTTCTCTTGTATATTTAAGTAAACCTTCAATAACGGAGTTTTTGACCACTTGGGACAGCGAAAACAAGCTTTTAACATATAATGGCACATTATCACCATTTAAGTTAATATACTGAAATTGAAGAAAATGAGCTGATCGGATCTTGGCCACCCCTAGACAGGGGTCCCCTAGACAGGGGAAGGAAGCTTTAGAAAAGGGATCATGCATTTTCATACATATTTCTCATGGATAAACAATGATATTTCAAAGTAAAATTTGCAAGAAGGTGACAAATGTGCATATGGTTTGGGATGCATTAAAATAGTACTTTTTTATTAACCACAATTTCATGAGGAAACCAGCCAACCTTATCTTAGTTTTCCACTTGCACTCAAAATTATTTGCAGAGGGCAAGGCACAGCTAACTGGCAAGTGTCCCTTTATTCCAGTTGGAATGACAAATTTAGCAGTTATTATCATGTAACAGTTTGTACACTCTGAGAGAGTGTGACTTAGGAAATGTTAACAAGCCAATAAACTGCCAGTGTGAACGTCAGTTTTGCATAAAAGGTTCCCCAATAACCTCATGTAGACTGAGAGCAGATGTATAGGTTGACGTTCTGCTGGCAGATTATCAAAGTTATGGATGTTGAAAGTTTTCAACACTTCAGCACGGATAAATTCTTCAACATTTCGTCATAGTTGTATACACTATGACTGATACTAAAAGTTAGATAGTGGAAGTTAGGGTTAGGGTTATCAGGAGCAGAGAGATTGAATTGTTGCTTCAGAACAATTTTCCTCTAAATTGTGTTTTAGAAAGAGCAAACTGGCAAGTTAGGAGACATAAAAAGCATGGAGTCAATTTCCTGTGTTTATGGTGACACCTACCATCTCTTAAAATGCTTTTAAAGCAACTTTTATTATTTCATTCATTCTTCCAAATATGACACTACTGTAATTGTCACGTAAAATAACAAGTAATAGGAGGTTAAGTGTTTCATCTCCTGTCCTGTCACCTTATTTAAACCTTGAGATACAGGCCAATCTTCTGCCATAATTAGGTACTACTTCAATTGCAGTGGAATATCACTTGCACATTTACTGCAGTTGAGTCTGAAAGCAAAATGTGGACATTACGGAAACACACCTGCTGCTGCAACACCATTCGTGATAAAAACATAGTCCCCCTCTTTGCTAACTTTCTAATGGATAGTGGTTGCGTACCAAACGTTAAAATGTTAAAGATTTAGGTGTCATACATGTTTTAAACTTCAGTAAATAGGTTAATGTGGAGAATCTGCAAATATGATATATTTATTGCTGATAGCCTGACGATTTTTTTTCCCTCCACACTCCCTTACCCTGCTGCTGGCAGCAACGTTATTATTGCTACTGTACTACAAGTCTGCACTAATTCAATTTCATGAAGGTTATTGATCTAGTTAGTATAAAAGAAGAAAAATAACGTGACTGTGTTTGTTCTCTGTTCCAGTGTGTGTGTGTTTGGAGGGGGGTTGTTGGGTTGGAAGTAGGGTGGGTAGTCATGTGGCACAACGAGAGAAATATGAAGCAGATAAAAAAGAGGAGCTTATACTTATAGTATAGCTTATATATATTATAGTCATAGATAGATAGATAGATAGATAGATAGATCTACCTCCTTTATTTCTCTGCTTTTATATCGCTCCCTTCTCTTGTCCTGCAAGTGTGGAAGGTGACTGTAATATTCCACCCTCTAGCAACAGTCTGGGAATGATAATGTGTCTGGTTTAAAACCCTGCATAGTTATATCCTTTTTTCGGAACTGTTTTACAAACGCTTGCACACACACACAGTGAAGGGGCTGTTGAAATGGCAGAGGTGAAGGAGAGACATGATGATAATATTCATATGATATAATACAGGGGCTTTAAAGGGGAAGGACAAAGTCTTGAATAACGGTTTCCGTTAAGATAGTTGTTATCATACAATCTTGGCCTCTGAAGTGTTCAGGAGGAGTGGAGGGATCCAAGATCACACAGACATCTCATGCTCAACTTGAAGAGCAGCATTTGCTCATAATTAGTCCTCCAGTTGGGTACACTAAACACACATGCATGATCACACATGCACAAACACCTGTGATCACTCTTACGTCTACAAGTCTCCATGCCCCACTCATTTACACACAAAAAGAGAGTAATACTGACAGGAGCATAGTGTGCAAAAAACCTGAGCCACCCTGCTGGTAAAAAGAGCCTAAATACCCTGTTGAATATTTATTAACCCCTTCTGGCTCACCAGCGTTCATTCACACACACTTTTATGTATGTTTCCCTTTTACAGTTTATAGAAGCAGGAGGTGAGCACATTTGTGTATGCATATTTTTTGCACCGGTAGAAGAGGCATAGTCTTGAGGGATGCATCCATTCATATATAAAAGGATGGATATACAGTATATAAAATTTGGTTTGAGAAGTTGAATGCCAACACTTCTTTGATGACACACTCCATTAATTTACCAACCAATATGGCCGTGTTGTAATTTAATGGCACGAAAAAGACAGTGAAACACATGGTTGGTCAAGCTTTAGGACTTTCATGAATTAGAAAATAGAGACAAAATAGAGTAATATTGCTGTTGCACGTGGCTAATTTTGTGCTCCCAAACCTTGAAATGAGGGCATAATGAGAATAGCTCTGGCCATGGTCTTATCCCCCCTATCTAGCCAGAGTCCCTCATGAATAACTATGAATGTTATGTTGTCTCCACAGTAGAGATTTACACTGTTATACAGTTTACACTGAGTTACCATAATAATTACTTATGTGCTCAGTTGTAGCATCTAGGTCAGGGGGCAGGGTTGATGGGGTGGTGTATGTGTGTGTGTGTGGGTGCAGGGAGCACTTTAAATTTAAATGCAGACTTATGTAACACAATATTTTTTATACTGTATTTGTGAAAAGCATACTGTAGGAAGAAATAAACAGCAAGTGAAGAACGAAAAGTGTTCATGAGAATCCCAGATTGTTTAAAAATCCACAAACTTTATATTAATTTATTGACTCTATACATTGCGCAGTTGAATGTTGGCTGAGGGTGGCGGACAACAGACTCAATAAACTGATCCGCAAGGCCAGTGACGTTGTAGGGTTGGAGCTGGACTCTGGTGGTGAGTCCAGGCGGATGCTGTTCAAGCTGCGGGTCATCTTGGACAACGTCTCACATCCTCTCCATAATGTACTTGTCAGGCAAAAGAGCACCTTCAGTGGGAGACTCATTCCTCCCAAATGTACAACAGAGCGCCACAGGAAATCATTCCTGCCTGTGGCCATCAAACTGTTCAACTCCTCCCTCTGAGTGTCAGACACTCGAAACAGACTGGAAATCTGGACCTGCTTCTACATATTCTACGTCACTATTACTTATTCTCAAATGTCAGTGCAATACATATATAGTCATGTGTGTATTGCATATGTGTTGTATATGTATTGCACTATATATATACACATACATATACATTGCTATTATATATATTTTTTACTTTCATTTCTCACTTAAATATTGTAAATGTGTATATTTTTATTTTCTATTTCTTATTTTTTACATTTTGTACATACTTTTATTTCTAATTTATGCTGCTTTCTACTCTTGAATGGGAGCACCGGTACTGTACAATTCCCCCCCAGGGATCAATAAGGTATTTCTGATTCTGATTCTGATTCTGTTGTGGAGAAAAGACTGCACACAGTTGCTTTTACATTTTGACACACCATGTTAAAACATACTGAACATACAGTATACACACCAAGGACACCACAGAACTGGATAATACTGCAGGAGTGCTTTAAGAAGTTGTTGTTGCTGTAAGATGTTTTGAGAACCATATGGAAGTATATTGCAATATGGCACAATGCGCTAGTTTTGTCTGGACTATACTGTAAAGCACTGGGCTTTTTATGCATGCATATTAGTGGTAGTGGTGCAGGATCCTCAAGCTTTGAGAAGGCTGCTTGTGTCCTTAAGGTTGTTTTCACAGGTATCTTGTCTGAATGACTAACACTTTCTAACAGCTACAGTACCATTAAGATGGCCTTGAGAACAAAACCTCCAGCTGCTCAGCCCACATCCTGAAGACTGCAGATCTCCTGGGTAGTTCCCAGGTGTGAAAGTGTGCATCTTTATGAATGTTGAAAAGGTTGTTGTGGAATATAAGCATACGAGCTTCACTTCCCCCAGTTGTATATTTACCCATTTCAAATGAGACTGATTTCCAAAAGCCTGTGTAAGTAATACAAAACAAACTGTTGTGACCTTCTATGGTGGAGTTCAAATAGTTTTAGCACAGAAACACATGTTTGCATGAAACTGTGTTCTACCGGGCTGTATCTGGAGATGGACATAATAGGGGGTTAATACTAAAACTAAAAACATTGATAGATTCCATGTATCTCCATTGCTTTCCCTGTGAACATTTTACATATATGTCTAATTTAAATGTTTTCTTTGATATATTGATATAATCCAGGCTGCGTATTTTTATAGTACACTTTCACACATAATGGGCCTGGGGCCCATTTCATCATGAGTGTTCAATGTAAATTGGTGGCACACAGTAAAAAGCAGCCATCAAGTCCCACAGAGACCTGCTCAGTCGGTGAGGGATTATATCCTTGTCATAGTACTAATGACTATGCATGTCTTTGGCCTGCAAGATTGTCTTCCAAGAGGTGTAATTCTGCTCTGCCATTTTTCCGACAGTGAAGGATATAGTGCCAACATGGGGGCCATAAACCATGGTCTTTTATTCGTGGGGTAGTCTCATTACCCACATCTTGTCCCTTCTTCTTTAGGAGGTGGCAAGCAATATTCAGTGGAAAGGGTTTTACCTATCCAATATAGCATATTATTCTTTTTACTGTTCAATAATTATTTGAAAACAAGACATGTGTGTGATATGAAACATGGCAGATGATTCATTTTCTATGGAGAATGAATCTGGCCAAATGGAAATAGACACAGAAGAACCCCATGCCTTCTTTCTCTCTCTCACTTACACACACACACACACACACACACAAACAAATTCAAAATGGCCACTTGTTCATAGGCCAAAAAAGGATCTCCATCCCTCAGCCTTTCCTTATCCTCTCTCATCTTGCAATTTAGTGACATGGCTTGGACCGCCGGTTGCTGATCGAGGGCAGTATTCAGCTATGAACCTTACAGCCGGTAAACAATAATTTTGTCTCAGTGAGGGTGGGGGTCCATTGATAAGGCCATTTAGCTTCTTTCACAACCAAATGATTCATTTGCATAAATTCAAGATAAAATCCTTTTCATTGAAAATGATAATTACACTCATTATTGCTACTCAAATAACCGTATCATCTGAATGAATAGGCTCATAAATTATTGTATTTAAGTCATCAAGACTCTTTCTCTCCCCTTGTCTACAATTGATAATTTTGTTGCCATTTCGCTCATATGAAATCATGACTTGCATAAATATGTCTACAGGCATAATGACACAATTGTGTAGCCATCATAGTCATAGTCATTGTTACATGCTTCCTGCAGCCTTGCTCCACTGCAATGTGATCGTGCTAATGCAGGATGTAGTGCAGATGTTTGAGGGATAAAGAACATTTGCAGTGACACAAGTGCATGATAAAATCAAAGCCACAAATGAACAAAATTATTTAATTAATGTTATCTTACTTTGTCATGGATTTTAGGTTAATTCTGCATTGTAATTTTGAGGAACAAACAGCATTCCCCTCTGTATACGATATCGGGATTCCACAGAGTTTTATACTGGGTCCTTTGCGTTTTCCATTACATATGTCTGAGACATTGTTTATGTTTGTAAATATTCGTGCTGGCTATAATCAGTGTTGGGAAGTAATACATTAGGCTACATAAAGTAATGTAATTATTTTTTTCAGTAACGAGTAGGCTAGTGTAAGGGATCACAATTTATAATACAGTTACTAATCTCAGTAACGCTTTGACATTTTGTCGGCTTGTTCGCTGTCTTACTGAGAGTTCGGGAGAATTGATATGAGTTTAATGTGTGTGTTCAGTGGACAGACTGGTCTATGCAGGTTATGTTCCGTCACCTCACACCAAAATGTATGCCAGCTGCGTGCTAAAGTATGTCTCGTTTTCTGTTTCTATACATATTAAACGCGGGAGAAGTGACATGTGGAAGCTTTGAAGTTGTTTAAAAGCACTTTTCACAGAAACAGAATGATACACGGTAAACAAAGATAGATATTCGACTGCGTAATCACACTGTTAGATGGGCATATGCAAGATAGATAATGTGCCTTGCAAGCTGTCTGCTGTGTGTGTGTTTGTGTCAATTCTATCTTTCAGAGTTTTTGTTTGCTACTCACACACACGCACGCATAAACACATCCCTCATTTTCCAACATTTCCAGATGATTTTCCGCTGAATGTACAACCCTGCATTCTGGAGCCACAGGAAAATAAAGGCAAATAAATTCTCTCACTGTGTAGCAACTGTGCCATCTTGCTCAGTGGCAAGATGACAGACATGGACATTAGGATGTGTGTATGTGTGCATGCGCATATGTGTGTGTGTCTTCATGTTCGAGAACACGCAGTTTGTTTTAGCACATGTGCATGTGTGCGGGTTGGTATAGGAAG
This sequence comes from Enoplosus armatus, assembly GCF_043641665.1. Classification (NCBI taxonomy): domain Eukaryota; kingdom Metazoa; phylum Chordata; class Actinopteri; order Centrarchiformes; family Enoplosidae; genus Enoplosus; species Enoplosus armatus. The sequence goes on from NC_092192.1 coordinate 12,941,313, forward strand.
AAACCATTGAGAGTTTCCGTCTGTTTTCCGCCATCACACTGTGAATGTCTGAACCACAATTCCACAGGTCATCTCTTACAGATGGCTCCCCAGCCTACAAGCCCTCTGTCTGGGTGAAGGACCACAGTGTCCCCTCTGGTGCCCTGGTGCTCAGGCTTGGAGCTGCTCAGTGCCCAGATGGTAGACAGAGTGTGCTATCACAGATCATATGCATCCACCCATACACACACACAGACACACAAACTGTCACAATCCATGAGCTTGTTGTCCTCCTGCCCTATTTGCCTACGATGTTAGGACCTCGTTTTGTCCTCACTTCAACCTATCCACCTTCTACAGTCTCTTGTCTAGCACAGGTCTGCACGGTGGGACTTCTCGCCATCCAAGGTGTGACTTGGATAGGATAATCTGCTGCTCAGTCTACTGTCAGATGTCCTTTGTGCTACATTCACATGCCAAACTGGAGACTGACCTGAAGGCTTTAATAGCTGTCAAATAGCAAAGAACACAGATATAGTTGTAATACTGTCTTTATATATCAATTATATCATAGACATTCACCACAACCTTTCTCTCTCCTCTTGGTTTAGGTCCAATATTTCAATATTGGTCCAGACACACTGCTCCACGTTAAAGTCACTCTTTCAGCCTCTTAATGTTGGTGCATAAATACTAAGTATCCTTGAGAAACAAAATCTTTTCACTGTGGTACTTATCCCTTCTTTGAGAGAAAGAATAGAGAGGTATACTGACTCCTAAAGAAAAGCTGCATGCATTGAGCTGGCTTCATCCAAGGACTGCTCCTCTATTATTCAACGACGGGTTAGCTGGATATGCTGTCTGACAGACTCTAAGCACATACTTTCTCTTCAAGGTGATGTTCGTCTCTCTCAGTTTTAAAATCTATAATCTTAAAACACCACACCACAAGCAATTCAAGCTTGGTTGGATTATAACCATATGGAAAGTATTGAGACTCTAAGGGTCTCTGAAGGGCTGAGGCTCTGCTTATATCATTAGAGGGAATCTGCAAGGTTGGGTAGCTCAGCTTCAAAGAAGAATGCCTCACTTGCCTAGCAAGTAATTAATAATTCACCAGGCAAACAAACAAACATTGATCTTAGAGAGTATACCTTTAAAGCAAAGAAACAAACAAAAAATAGTACACACCAAACACTGCCATCAGCACAGAGTGTGTGCATATGCATCGAAACAAACACACACAGTTAGTAAGAAAGGAGTGTTAAAATAGCACCAGCGACTTGCAGATTTTCTCAGTTGCTTTGGTACATTTCTCAGATCAGAATTGAAATTCTCCAAACTACCTGTTCAACCTCCATCATCTAGTCACTTGTGCGCAGAGGATGAGGTAGAAAGGGCCATGGTAAACATGGTTGAAGGCTGCAACCACTGTGTCCTCAATCATTCACACGTTTCATAGAGAGAACAGGTATGTCATATAACTATGTACACTGTTCTATAATACTGTATACTTACTGCAATGCATCATATTACAGTATTCCACTTGCATTTAACAGTATATAGAAAATATACTTTATACAGATGTTATACTGTACATATATTGTAACACACAAACACACACACAACCACATATACATACAGTGTAATTTGTACTGCTGAAAATGATATATGCCCTACAGTGCACTGGTTTTAACACATTCCCGGGACACACACAGACACACACACACACATATAACACACTTCTTCTTGCCCTTTTAGACAGACACTACAAAGGTGCCTTCCAATACAAATCAATTAAATGGCTCTCATGAGAGAGCTGCGACATTTGCAGTTAGTGACTCTCTCCACCAGGCAGAGAGAGCAAAGACAATGCATCCTGTCAGCTCTGCCACGTTTCTATTTCTGTGTAAAGGAAGTCTCTCCAAACCCTGTCTAAAAGTTACGTTAAGAGAATGGTACAGGTGTAGACTGGATGTGAAATTGCATAATATATCAAATTTAGTTATTTGAAATTAATAAAGTCAAAACTTCAACAAGGAAAAGGTTGACATTTAAATCAATGCCTTGAAATCAAATGACTGCAATGTTCTAATGCTCTAAATTTACCTTTGTCATCTTCCTGTGATACATACTGTATCTGGGCACAAGAGACTTTTCTTTCTTGAGTGTCAAATGGAAGGTAGCCATGTTCAAGGTGATATACTGTGCCAGGTGTTATGGGGTGACATTGGATATCAGGGTAGGTTTCAGCCAACTGCAGATCATGATTAAAAAAAGAGAGAACCGAACTGGTATTAAGGTGCTTTCAGTACTTACAGTTTAAGGGAATATGGGTAAAAAAGAGTCATCACTCATCCACAAAGGCCAATCTTTATTGTTTATCAGTGGGGTTATAAATGGTCAGACTTAAATGTCTTAAATGTAGCTGCAAACACTGTTTATAGTTATTATTGTTTCTCTACTTGTGTTTCCAATCAAGCACTCTTAAGTATGATGGAACTAGAAATGAATGGCTGTTGGAAACATCTAATTTTGCATAAACATGAACAAGTTCACTCTGAAACGCACATGCAACAAATCCTGTGACTCATTGGGAAGCTAATGAATGCCTTCAGCTTTCCAGTTCTCCACCACTCACCAATAAGCCCCCGCCCCCCCCACCCATACGTACACACACACACACACACACGCACGCACGCACGAACACACACACACACACACACACACACATATATACACATTAGCCCTCCAAACCCATAGCAGGAAATAAATGAAAATCCTTCTCTTTCTCACATCCATCAGACTCCATTGCTCACAAAGGAGCAAGCGCCACCATCAGCCAACACTCCCTCTTTCCAGCTCCCTGTGCTTATGTGTGTGTGTGTATGTGCCCACTTTGACACATGTATACAAGCCAATCACTTTTGGCAGCAATCACAAATAATTAGCAGATGAAGAGTTCCATTCACACAGGCTTCTCCCACTCACAGGCTCCGCAGGCATAGCTGCTTATCTTTGAAAATGAGTTCACTGAAATTTTGCATATACATGCTCAGACAATCAAGATGAGCCTGTTCAACCCTATGTGGCCTGCCTCTATTAAAGCTCAATGATCACCCTATTCCTCATCAACTTTTTACAAAAGAGTGGATGACAACGTAACTATTTTCAAGAAACTGTGCCAGCTTCTCCTGCTCAGTTTGGTTGCTGCTGAGTACACAGTAGCAAGCATCTAGAGTCCACAGGACTGGAACAACTGACTAGCCTCAACTGTGGTCAAACTATTTCCACACTACCCTCACATGACATGGGCACTCATGAAGTTCATAAGGACCCATGGACGTAATGACTCTTCCGAGTACTGCCCTTCAGCCCATGATACAAGACTCTCCAAAATTGGACAAGGACGCCGTAACACCCAGTATGGATGAGGAGGTCTTGTCTTCAGTCTCCAGTGGGGGGATGTTGTGTGCCACATAACATCAGCATCCACCTATTGCCTCATGGCTAGCCACTCAATCAACTTCTTGATGGAGCCCACACAGTGGTGGTGCAGAGAAGCTAGCATTCATCATCTCAGGCTTGACATGATGTTGAAGGTCACTGAGGCAGCATGGTCACATCCAAAACAGATAAAGACCTTTTCTCAAGCTTGCTACTGAAAGAGAAGATGTTTGTGCTGAACCATGGCACCACCTCCCCTTCTGAACATCATGTTGGCTGCCCACTTTGTCCCTGAGATGGATGACATATTCCATCAGTCTGGGATGGTGGTTACCAACATGGTGCTTTTAATTTTTAGGGCATTTCACCTTTGGATAGCTGACAGTAGAAAGACATTCTTCATATGAGTAGAGATTTGATATACTTAATGTAGCATTGTCTTTGCACTCCCAGTCTTTAGGATTCACATATTATGAATGGACTTTGTGTCATTGTGTACTTGAATTGTTAATTGTTTTGAGATGTTTATCAGACTTGGTTGGATGCTTAACCACACCTGCCATCATAGAGTTAATCAGCCTATTGGTGTAGTTGGGTGTGTTAACTAAGCATTTTGACATGATAAAGATCTGACTGGGATCAAAATATTGTTGATTTAAACACATTTGTGGTTTGGGGTCAATAAGGCAACCAAAGCATTTTTTTTACATTAAAAGCATTTTGTAAAATATCTCTTATTTAACTCTCTGTAACACAATTTAACAAAACTGCCTGTATTTTAGAGATATACTGAATAACGATCATCATTCTTTCACAAGGTTTTCAGCTGAAACCCTTCGGCTCATGCAATTTTAACAATGTGATAACATACTCTTGCTGAAACAGTGGCAGACTATTACAAATTGGTGCGTGTTTGTTTGCTCATGTCTGTGTTTATAGGAGTGAGATGGGACATTATGGGGACAGACAATGACCCACCATAGGATTTACAGGGGAAGAGAGACCATCTGAGAAGAAGCTGGTGACGGATTGACAGACATCCGGAGACAGATGTAGAGTGACTGGCATGGGGAGAACCAGTGATTGATAGGCATAAAAAATGTAACTGATAGCTATGACAGCTTGGTGGTGGTGGTGGTGGAATGTGTGGGGTGTGTAGCTAGTCACTTGACAATATGTCAGAAGTACAGCATGACTGTCTATTCATTCACATCCCTACTGACCCATTCACACAACCTCACACACACACACACACACACACACACACACACATAGAGAGAGAGAGCACATTCTCAGACATACAATAACTATTAACTAAGCTCTCTCCACCAGTCCTCAGTCCTCTCCACCCTCTTTGGTCTAACCAATTCCATTAGACCGGCTTCTCCTTTGTGTCTAGACATAAACAGCGGCCTCTCATCTACAATCAATGGCACCACTTACACCAATTAGCCAAGCCTAAGGAAGAGGCTGGAGCTACAGGAGAGTGCGCTCAAATACCGCTATGGGTTCAGATGGCTATTAAAGCTTGGCATCAGCAAGAGAATTGATAACGGGGAAAATGTCCTGCAAAAGTGCTTGTGAGAGACTTTCAGAACCATTTCCATCTATATTAGCTGTTTATTTGCTCTAATTTGACACTTGTGCCCAAAATAGTCCAAAAGAAAGACTTGCAGTGATGTAAATAGGATTAGCCTGATACAAATCTCTGTTTCCAGAATCACAATTATAAGAATGTATTCCTATGGGAATGCGTGAGAGACTTATTTTGGGCACACATTTTTGGCAGAAAAAGGTGCATGAATACAGCACAACAGAGAGCAAAATTCTCATCTGCGGGAATGTCTGATGTGAGTCTGTGTGTGTGTATTTCTGTCAGAATTCTTCTCCATCTCAGTAAACCTCTGTAATTACATCCCAACAGAGGGAGGAATTAAACCCAGTTTCATCTATTGGGATGATGAATATGACAGCGTACTGTTATATAGACTTCATATCTGCAGACAAACACACATAAATCTCTGCCTGTGATGGTGCTGCTCTGAAGGCTGTGTAATTAAACATTGTTATATGAGAAAGTGAATTAATCTATAGTCTGTGAATGTGCCATCAGGATACGGTTGATGGCAGGCTGTGTTAGAGAGAGGATGATTTAGCTGACGAGGTTGGTCATATAAAACCTGGGGGACTCAGTCGACGGTGAGCAGAAATGGAGCATAATTTGCAAGGTTCCTAAATGATGCCACTTTATTCATTTTTCAGGGATGAGTGCCATATTGATGGAACAAAGAAAGTCACAAAGAACATGATGGAACAAAGAAAGTCACTAAGAACAGAGAAAACAAAGACACATGGTCATGACTGCAGGCGTTTCACAGTCTCTGCATTTAGGTTCTGACAAATGAATCTGTGGGTTCATGTAATTTATGTCACTTGCTGCTATGGAAAGTAATTTCCTGTCACAACTCACAATAATACTTAAATGTAACTCTGGTATAACCTTGGTGGAAGTAATTAGCAATGTTGTCTCCTGGGTTTGAGCCCCGGCTCCTGTCCTTGCTGTGTGGCCTAGATTCACAGTGGAGTTGGACATATGCAATGTTGTAGGTGATGGACCTGTTCACTGTCTTTGCCCACGAGTGGTGATACCTACTTTATCCATTTTCTTTTAACGGTCAATGTCAACTCGATGTGGCTATCATAGACTGCTGAAGCCTCATATTAGCTTCAGTTGAACTTTACAATGTATTTTTACACAGAACGAGGATTGTGGATTTTGTCCCTTATCACTTACATTGGAATCACTTTTAGGAAGGTATCTCTTCACAGCCAGTAGGGATGGACACAAAGAGCACTTACGGAGAAAACATATATGTGAGTAATGTTTAAAGACAGACTTCAAAAAATGTGAACCAACCCTTTAAGGTTAGGGTCAAGATAAATGATAGGAGCAGGTGCATGATGGCAAGGTAACTCTTTCCTTCCTCGTAAAACTTTTTTTAAGCTGATTTTCTAAAGTATTTTGAGACCTGCATTGTTTGCATACATGTTAATATTAGGTAGCAGTCTTCTTCCACCTTTTGCCGGTGCATTGTTGCTTTTCTGCTGATCAGTGGAATAGTGTGAAACTGTCGGCAGGAATACGTATTGCTGGGCACCCCAGTGACTTAGGGATTGAGACTCCGACCTTAAATGGTTCCCCATCTCTCTCATCTCTCTGCTATCACTATCTAATAAAAGCATAAAATGGTGGAAAAAAGAAAGTGTACTACGTGATCTGCTCGTGCACATGTGCGTTCTCCTGTGCCAACTAGTAGAGCATGATATACAAACAAAACAGGGGACCCGCTCATCAAAACATTGCTTCATAGCACCACGAGTGGTCAAAAACTGCTGCTTATTTTTGGTTGTCTCCTCCACCAAATGACCGTCACAGACTTTTAAAACTAGGCGCCCACACATAGCCACACTTTGTCATTTTACAAATATTACTAGATTGCTTGCTAGGATACATGGCGGGAAGCCAATTACACAGGACAGTCTGTCACAAAGATAGACATGAATGTAGCCAACCAAGAGGCAAAGCAACCATGTTGTTCTCTACGTAATGATGAAGTTTTTAAATAAAATGTTTTGCCTGATTAAAACTTAAAATTAATGAGCTTGTAGTGTTACTGTAATATTCAACATACTTGGAAACTCACTCTTCACTAATGCACTACAAAGTTAGAAACTTTCTTTAGTCAAATTAAATAATATTTTGTTATATTTGAGCATCTTTTTCATGAAATCATTACTTTAAATGTGTGAGTATGTGTGTGTGCATGTGTGTGTGTGTTTATGTGCATGTGTGTGCACTTTTTTCCAGCAGGCTCGAGACCTATGGGAGCCAATTAGAGTGTAATGTTAGAGATGACAAAAGAGACTGAGTTTGGTCCAGCCCACCCGTCTCTGCCTTGTACCCCCCTGGCTTGATAGCCACACGGAGGTTTAATAAGAGAGGTGTCTGGCACTCTCATCTCCTCTCAGACACACAGGAAGCCCAGCGGTCACAGAGTTTGGGTTTAGATGAGGTCACTGCCCTTGTGGGCTCAGCTGGAAGAATCGAGACAGTGAAATAAATGGACAAGAGACTGGAGAGCAGAAGAACCAGTTACTGAGATGAAGCCTGGTGTGTGTCTCAGAGATATTATATAACAGAATATGGAATGAGATTGCAGATCAAATGTGTTCTATATAACTGGAAGTCCAACCCATCTCTCCTGCGGGGAAATGTGATAGAACAGGTTCACCTTTCTACCTCCACTTGGGTGAACTTATTTCAGTGGTTATTTTGATGACTCAGGAAGAAGACCACTAGTGACTGAAATACACACACCATCACAGACAGGCATTGCTGCAATTTTAATATTGTGTGTAGTAATAGTTTGATAAAGCAGAAATGTAGTTAAGATTTAAAGTTATGTAACCCTATCCAAGAAAACCAGTGGCTGAATATTATAGTTATAATACTATCTAGTATGTTGAGTCTTTATCACTTACTACAAGCATACACCTAGCTCAACGCATCAGCAACTGGGGGTGATGACAGTAACCCCGGGGACTCAGAGCCTACAGGTGGAGCTGTATAGCAGCAGACCAAAGAAGTGAAAACTTTTTCAGTAACCTAAAACAGCTGTAAACATGAGAGTTGTCATTCGTAAATACTCAAAGGTTGTAGAGCAGAAACAGATACAAGCAACCTCAATAGACCATAATACAATACAGCTACACAAGACATTTTGTGTTTGGGATTGGGGATGGTACTGAAACAAAAAATGGCAGCCATGTCTTGATCTATACATTTAAAAAAAAAAAAGCCTCATCAACAAATTGCATTGCAAAATGTAATGTTTTATTGAGAGCTTAAGGCACAGGATGTTATGTATAATGAGGAATGCAAAAGACTGCAGTAGTAGGGTTTGATCAAGATTACTTTTATTCTTTCATTTGTGGCTGCGCATAATTTCCTGTGCTGCCTGTTCATAAATCTGTCTGGTCTACAAAGTCCATCAATACATGTTTTATCTGTTACAGATATAAGGCAATGTAGCAGCAAATGCCCTTTAAGAAACATGTCCAAATCAGCGCTTTCAGTCTCCAGCTACATTGTCTTGGAGACCAAGCCAGCTTTCCCCTAAGGCATTGCTTCACATCTCTTGCATTGTCAATTGCAGTGGGCCCCACAAGCCTCTGTTCTTCAGCTGGCAGAGTGAAGGTCTCAGGCAGCCGGGACAGTTGGGAAGCATCTAAAGTCTTTCCATCACTCAGTGTGTGACTGCAGGTTCCTGCTGTGTCACTCTAGGCTCCCTCAACTTGGATTTTCCTTTGCTTTTTGAGTCTCACACACAAAGCACGTAGGGTGCACTGAGGGGCTTTTTGTGTGTCTCACAGAAAATGTTGTACCTTTGCAATTGTCTCATAGCTCCTTGATCTTTGCAGCCAGGAGTTAAGCCTGTATAGAGTCAAGGTTTTGTCTTTCTGCTCTATCTGAGTGGTTGGTAGTTGTCTGCACGTTTGTGGAACTCACAGGTATGTCATAATTTGCAAAGATGACTTTCTCTGCAGAAAGGACCTTTACACCCTGTTGAATCTCAGGTGTCCTTTGAAGAAATCAGCTGGAGACTATTGTCTGTCACTAAGGACACAATGTGTGTCCTTATTTTTGGTGAAATATCTTAATATCTTAATTAATATCTTATTGGATGGATTTCCCTTTTATTTGGCACAGATATCCATCGTGCCAAGACGATGAATCCTAATGACTTTGGTAATTCTCTGACCTTCCGTCTGGTGCCACCAGCAGGTAAAAGTTTTCACTCATCCAGTGAAATATCTCAACATATACTTGATGGATTGGCACAACATTTGGTACAGACATTCATGGTTACCAGATGATGAATCCGTATGACTTTGGCGATTGCCTTTTACTCTAGCACCACCAGGAGATTGACATTTGTGGTTTTGAGTCAAACTTTTGGATGGATTGCCATGAAATTGGGTACAGACATTCATGCCCCCCTAAAGATAAAACTGGAATCACTTTGATGATCCCCTGACCTTTTATCTAATGTCACCATCAAAATCTTACAATACAATGGTTTATGATCAAATACCTGAAAACTATTCACACTCCAACTCAGCATCAGCTGTACTCTGTGTTGTATGCTAATTAGCTAATGTTAGCATGCTAACATACTAAACTAAGATGATCAACATGGGAAACATTATACCTGCTTAGGAGCATGATAGCATTGTCATCGTGAGCATGTTAGCATGTTAAAATTAGCATTTAGCTCAAAGCACCACTGTGCCTAAATACAGCTTCACATAGCTGCTAGCATGGCTGCAGACTCTTAGTCTTATTACCAGATGCATCGTCTTTAGGCCACAGTAACAGTCTGAGAGATGTTGCTATGATGATGTACATGAGTCACTTGCTGTAATTTTGAACTGCATTCAAGGCTTTGGATGACACAAAACATCCATCAGCAATGTTGTAAGTGACTATTCATAATTCTGTTCTCTCTCATTTAGTCGTGTAGCTCGGCCCATTAGTATGACATACTACACTGCGTGCACAATTATACAAGTTGTATTCCTGCGGATTAATTTTATTTTTGAACAAATACAGTGCTCTCAGTCAATCCAAAATGTATTTAACAAAGGAAAAGTTTTGGCTTTCTCAGGAGAATATCTGTGTGCATAATTATTATGCAACTATAAGTGTGCAGAATTATTATGCAACTAAATGAAAAACTAAAAGACCTGCCAAACTAAAAATTTCCCATCTCACTTGTTTATTTTCATTTATTAGAGTAAGAATAACAAATAAACAAGTCGAAATTTACAAATAAACACTTCTGACATTTCAACAAATATTCAGTGACCAATATAGCCACCCTTCTTTTCAATAACTGTCATGAGCCTTCCATCCATGGAGTCTGTTAGTTTCTTGATCTGTTGATGATCAACTTTTTGTGCAGCAGCAACCACAGCCTCCCAAATGCTGTTCAAAGAGGTGTATTGTCTTCCCTCACTGTAAATCTCAAGTTTAAGAAGGGCCCACAAGTTCTCAATAGGGTTTAGGTCAGGTGAGGAAGGGGGCCATGTCATTATTCTGTCATCTTTAAGGCCTTTGCTGGCTCGCCACGCAGTGGAGTACTTGGATGCATGTGATGGAGCATTGTCCTGCATAAAAATCATGGCCGTCTTGAATGATGTAGACTTTTTCCTGTACCACTGCTTGAAGAAAGTATCTTCTAAAAACTGGCAGTAGGTTTGGGAGTTGATTTTAAGTCCATCTTCAACCCGAAAAGGTCCAACTAGCTCATCCTTAATAATAGCAGCCCATACCAGTACCCCACCTCCACCTTGCTGGCGTCTGACTCGAAGTGGAGCTCTGAGCCATGGGCCCATCCATCTGGTCCGTCAAGAGTCACTCTCAATTCATCCGTCCATAAAACCTTTGAAAAATCTGTCTTCAGATATCTCTCGGCCCAGTCTTGATCTTTCAACTTATGAGTCTTGTTCAGTGGTGGTCGTGTTTCAACCTTCTTTACCTGGGCCATGTCTCTGAGCACCGAATACCTTGCACTTCTGGACACTCCAGGTAGGTTGCATTTCTGGAATATGGCAGCACTGGAGGTTAATGGGTTCCTGGTAGCTTCACGTTTAATTCTACACAAGTCTTTAGCAGTTAATTTGCGTCTTTTTTTCTCCACACGTTTCTTGCGACCCTGTTGACTATTAGTAACAAAACGTTTGATTGTTCGGTGATCACGCCTCAATAGCTTAGCTACTTCAAGAGTGCTGCATCCCTCTGAAATGCATTTTACAATTTTTGACTTTTCAGAGTCTGTTAAATCTCTTTTTTGGCCCATTTTGTCTGAGGTAAAGAAGCTGCCTAATAATTATGCACACCTTGATATATGGTGTTGATCACTTTAGGCCACACCCTCCCTCATTACACAAATACACATCACTTGATAATGCTGAAATCCAATTGACATTCAAGTTTATATAGCTTGGAGTTGGAAAATATGCATGAAAATTACAATCATGACAGGTCATGATACTCACTTGCCTAATAATTGTGCACACAGTGGATATTAGGGTAACAAATACTAATGCAGTTACTAATATTAACAGATATTCATGTCTACTACATGTAACTCCCCTTCCTAGTGTTTTTTGAAAGTGGGTTTTCATCGAGATGCCATTGGCTTCCCTTCCTTTCTGCACAGTGTGAACATCATGTTCACTTTTAGAAACCATGGAGACCATTGTCTCTCTGAAAAACAAATAGTCTAAAACACTACAGCATGGAGGAAAAATAGTAGCCATTGTTTATAAACAGTCTAAAACATGCAATAACACTGATATGGTCCCTTCATGGAAGCCATTTTGGTAAATTGTTCCTGATTTCTCAAGATTGTTAGGTTGAAAACATGCATTCCCAATCACAAGATTAGACCCCAGATTTTACCTGGGGCTTCTAAAGGAAACAGTTACGTAAACCCACACACAAATGCGCACACAAAAGTTTTCCTTGGGCCATCAGTAAATCACAATTACTTTACTGTGGACATTTAAGGCATTTAAGCACACAGCATGGACCGGCCTAAACAGTGAATTACCCTAATTCCATCCATCGTACCTGCCTTGTCTTCACCCAAACATACTGAACACAGTGGTGAGGAGATTTTAGTGGTTAGCCTTTTGTCCTATACTTCCCAAACTATTTCCATTATCTTAAGGTCAGAGGCTGCCTTTGCCTGCCGGCTGCAATATTTATCAATCAAACAGGTCTGAGACAACAGAGAAAAGTCGAGTGGCACGGCAAAGAGCACTTAGCCTGGATAAACAGGCGGCTAGTACCATGGATCACTGCACTGCTAAGCCTGTCACTAGAAGAGGGGCTAGAGGGAGACAGAGAAGGGAGAAACTCCGGACACAGTGTACGTGTGTGTGTAAACGTGTATGTGTGTGTGTGTGTGTGTGTTTGTGTGCATGTGTGACTTAGAGTGAGGCTTTGGGGAGAAACACAGGCCTGGTCAAAATGTCATCAGCGTGCCAGCTTATAGCAGCTTGAAAGGCTTAGAGTTGTGATATTTATCCTGTGGGCTTTGGTAGGGAGGTGGACTGGGAGAGAAAATATCTGTAATTTCATGGTGTCTTCAGGGGAAATTTGATTTCAGATGGCTGGCAGTCTGATAAATAGGAACTGCTGCCTGCAATCCTTTCCTAAAGGGATAGAAGAAAGGGTACAAGTCTCCCTTACGTCTGAGTCAGTATGAGTGTGAATGTGTGTTTGTGTGTGTACTCATAGAGAAATGTCGTGCGTGTACATCTGTACGATTAGGAAAACTGATCTTTTATGCATGTTACAGCGCTTGTCTTTGCACAGAGTAGCGCTTTAGAGTGAACTTCTGTCTGGATTGACTGGATTGGTTTTGATTACCCCCTGCACTGCACTGGTTTTTATTTCAATTGTCCCTTGAGAGCACTTGTTCAGGAGTTAAATAAGGTCAGAAATGTTTTATCTTTTTTATGGGACTGTATTTTATCCTGTCCCTCTGTGCCACCGCCAGCTCCACCAGGCTGTCGGTTTTTCACAGAATTAAAACCAACATCCTCACAATCTCATCATGAATTTTTAATGATTAAATCATATCCTATTAATTCAATGGAGACCTCTAAAATTCAATATGGTGTATAAACAATTAGATATCTCTGCCCATCATTTCTCTCTATTTATATTTAATGTGACTCTTCACACAGTTGAGGGGAGGGATATGGAGATAATAGGAGGGAGACGAGAGCAGAAAGCAGTTAAGAGGATGTGAAAAGAAAAGAACGAGAAAATCCTCATTTGGTTTGCCTACACACTTCATTATGGTGGATCAGGCCCGAAAATACAGTAATAGCTAAGTACTGATAAACAGCTCTTGCTTGATTAGGCCTCATTCCTTTTTCCTTTTGTTTCACAATTGTTTCTCAACAGTGCACCAGCTTTTTCATACATGACAGGTGCTACATCAAGATTCAACCCTCGACACACTGTTTAACAACCCACAACATCAGTGATTGCAACAGAGGTGAAATGTTTTTGAAGCACTCACATGCCTCCAATTAGATCAGGTATTGTGCAAACAGTGAACGCCAACTCTGGAAGAGACTCAGAAGGAGCATGACCTTATTTCCAGTGAAAGAGGCAGTGGGAGGCAGAAAGGATGGATTTAGCATCTCTCAAGTAGAAACAGCTGACTCTGACGCCCAATAACAGGTCTATTCTCCTCATCTGCTAACAGCTCCAAATGCTGATGTTTGTGAAGAGTCGAGCCCATGGCAGTGAGTCTCTCTCTCTCTCTCTCTCTCTCTCTCTCTCTCTCAGTCTCTCTCTTTATAGTGGCATGTTTGTGATGGCCTATAGCATTTCACATAGTGCCAACATCATGTTCAAGAAGAGGGTGTGAGGTCAGGGGAAAGGTTATTGTTATGGGTGATAGTGGTGGATGAGTGACTGAAGGGTCAAAACTGATACAAATTAAAGTCTAGTCTTAATCTAGTACTCACATGCCACACAAATGTGAAGGAATTTCTTCCTAGCACAACAACGCTGTAAAAGATAGAAGACAAAAATCACAATCCTCATTCTAATATGAGACAACAAATTTTGACACGGGAGGCTGCTGTTCGCTTCCCGTTTCCTCCTGACAGTCAATCTTGGTTTCTTTTTGGAAGACACAGACAAATTATGTCAGACCACCGATAGGGCGTCAAATCAGACACAGCTTGTGTCAATGTGTCAATCTGGGGGGCAATTAGAAACAATGCAGTTTGTCGTTTAATGTGGAGGACTTGTTGGAGACTTTGACAGCCCGAGTTAGCCAAATCATGTATTTATTGTATATATATTGTGATGATCAGATTTTTGTTCAGCAGGTCCAAAACAGGCTTGTGCTAAAACCACTGCTCTTGAATGCTATTTGAATTAAATGAGATCACTTGTCTGAAGGTTACATGTTCAATTACCAACACCATTTTAATGAGAGCAAAGGCATCAAACCTTTGTGACATTTATTTCTGCCTCTCTTGTAAATTACCTTTGTGACATTTATTTCTGCCTCTCTTGTAAATTACTACCCTGCATCTGCAAAATATCCGACCAAATTCAGAAAATCACACATTTCTATATGATATGTGATTTTACATGATAATATACAGAAATTACATCCGAGTTTCAACATAGTTTAAATTCTCTGTTATAGTGTAGAATGACCTGTCCTCACTACATCCAGTCTCAAATGAGGCACAATGGCACAGCGGCCCTGATAAAGCAGGTGTTCATTTTATAGAACAAGTCAAGCACTTCTTTGGTTTGACAGACACACACGTAACACATATTTTCACCTCCATTATCATTAGCTTCATAAAATTCTAGTATATAATTTTCTTTGCAGTAATCTCTGGGTCAATCACGTACAAAGACTGAGTGTGAATTTGCAAATACACACACACACACACACACACATACGCACAAATTATGAGGCTTTGATGTAAGCCATCCCCATAATGATCAGGGCTTTGCTCATCTCATTTCCTTGATTGAAGCTGTACAGCAGCATAAATAATTCATTCTCATGTATATTGCAGTGTTTCGAATCGTGTCTTTTAGTTTTCAGTTTGATCAGTCAATTCGGAACACATGTACACCTTTGCCAAGCTGTCTGTCCTAAATGTAATTCTATTTTAGATTGATCCCTATGTAAGACAGGTGATTCTGTCTGAACATCTGCCTCCGAAGATCAGAAAACAAACTGCCGTGCGACGGGACTAACGACTAAAATGAAAATGGTGCAGCTATCCTTTTTGCATGGCCGTTGTCCATATGTTGATCCATGTGTCACTCTAATATTTTCCAGCAGTGCTAGACAGATGTTTTATTTAAACATTGCTAAATTAACATACAAATGTATTGCTGTATTAGTCCATATGAATTTGGTGTAGTATCTATTTTATAACTAGTCTCTTTCTTGCTCTCTTCAGATCATATTAGCTCACCTTAGCTCATATTAGATACATGTCATGATGTGGTTTTGATGTCTTTCCATTGTTTATCACATACACAGTCTGCAGTCTGCAAGTGAAGTTCACACAGAAACCTTTAAGAGCCACTAAGTTTCTGACAGTGAAGAAACTGCTAATACTGCCATTGTCAACCTGAAACTCAGGGCCTTCAAAGTCCCACTAAAAAATGCTTTTACAGCAGCACGATTACACAAGGTGACATTCTGAGTTATTATTCATTCACGCAAACAAGATGGCAATTAACCAATTACAGCTTGTTAGTAACAGTGTGTCAAGGATAATTGGTGAAAAAACTTTGGAAGTTCAACCTCTCTGCATCACTGAGGTGATTCACATGTTTATCAAAGCACTGAGGAGATTCACACCCATTTCCTTTTTGTTTTATCTTGCTAAAAGCTTAAATGTTGCAGCAGTTGCATATTCATACAGTGCAACATTAATTGCAGACCTTGATTCTGCCTTAGGTGAAGCCATTTGACATCAAAGCTTTTGATTTTGTTGACATTAAACTTTGTAAAAATGTTATATCACCATAAAACTTTCATTAAAAAGCTAGAGTGGAAAGGAAATTAATCCAGGCAGCCTTTTTGAGCATACTTGTGGAATTGGGAATTGGGAAAGTCCCTGGATGATTTCTCATTTTAACTTTGTCTTCATTAGATGACAGTACCCACATCCACCTTTCACAAAATCGTATTCATCTAAACAACATTTCCACGGCATCTTGCAGCTCTCCTAAAATACCACATTACACAGATTTTATTGGGCTTTTGTTTCTTCTTCTTCATCAACAACTGCGCATAAACACAATTTGCATAAGTCCATCTGTTGAAAGTAGCTCTGATGAAAAGTGAAAACAGGAGAATCTCAAAGCTTGTTGTCAGCACTACCCTTCACCAAAAAGTTCACTTTGTGTGTTTCCACATCAATTAATCACAAGGGCATAGGTGTTGCATGCTAAATGTGTCACTGAGTTCACTGCAACAAGGCTTGTTTGTTTGGTTGGCTGGAATGCTGTCAATTAGACAAACAAGATTCATGCTGCTTTTCGGCAGGGAAGCGGCGGGTTTCCGTAGAGCTTCTGGTATGGTGTTCCTGTATGTGTGTGGTTCAACATGGCTCTGCTCAAGTTGTAGGGGGCAGAGTGGTCATTCTGTCACCACAGATGGACAGGAAAAGCCCGGGGGGCATCTGAAAAGCCACAGGCAATGTAGTTTGCATACTGTGTGTGTGTGTGTGTGTGCACAGGTTTGTGTGTGTGTGGCATTCTAGTATTTGTGTGTAAGTGTGTGTGTGTGTGCCCACCACAACAGTGTAGATGACAGAAGCAGTACAACCCCCCTCTCATGCAACAAATGCCATCCCTGTCTGCTTGGGTTGCCCTCCAAATCATCAGATCAGTCGCACACTGACACACGTACTCACATAAACACAGGCAAGCCCACACACATGCATTCACAGACACAATATGGCCACACAGAAACAAACATCTCTGGGACCAGATCATATTCAGGAAGGCCAGTTTAGCATCACTTGAACTAATGGCTTATTTATTTCCCTGGGTGGTAAACTGCGTTGTCCTTCAGAACTACACACACTGAAAGGATAAACATGCACACAGGGGTGGTGTTAGAAATGATGGAGAAAGCCGAATGAGATATTAATGACATGCCATGTGGAAAATGAAGGGTGTGTGTGTGAGTGTGTGTGTGTGTGTGGGGGGGGGGGGGCATGCTCCATGCTGCTAATCCTCAAACAGGAAAGTAGATGCAAAACAAATGTATCCCCTGTCATGTTTATTAATGAACTCCTAAAACATTCAAAGTGCAAAAAGTACAACTCCAACCAGACAGATATTTAGATATTTATGATTTGTGCACTGCCGTCAATCATACTGGCTTTTATTACAAATTACAGTATTTTGCCGACTCAGTCTGGGTGTCCTGATCATAGTTTCTCCAAATAAAGGGTAGAGATTTGTTTGCCAGTTGACTGTCACAGCTGCTAATGAATTAATTAAAATTGCACAAAGACTGGAATATTCATAGTATACCCCCAATCAGGAGCGGCACACCCAACGTAGCATTAAAGTGTAGCGCTAATTGGGGTGGTGTCAGCCAGTTGAACCAGTTTACTGCTCTCTAGAGGTCAGTGTACCCACCTTTATGATTTTTTTTAGTAACTGATACTTATTACATACATTTTTTGCATGTTCATAGATCATTTACACCTAATTTGCCAATAACTAATTCTAATAATGACCTTGCACATAGAAATTGATGTTACAGTAATGAACACAACAGTGCTCTTAATATGGTGTGGGCTACAAGTTCTCCTCAATATGTGGTCAGCAAACATGCCACTATAAAAAATTGGATATGTCAAACAAGCCCAGCCTCTTAAATACCAGGTCACTTGCAATAAGTACAATATGGCAAAAAGTGGAGGACAATAAATGTCCTGGTATTGATAAAATCTAATTTTGTCTGATTGCAGTGCTGTCTGTGTATTGATAAATCCTTGTTTCTTTCCAAAAGAGCACCAAACTCTAATATTTTGCTCTAACTGTTACTGATTCAAGCCCCTAGAAGAGATCTGAGTATCATGTTGAACACTCATGAGCATCTCATATTAAATGGCACGGATCTCATGTGGTCAGAGGAAGAGAACCAATGAACAATATGCCCACTACTTTGTGTCCACAATCGGACCTTATGACTTCCTGTGCACAAAAACCCTCTGAAGTGCTTTTGGCTTTAAATAACCTGGACTCATACTGTTTTAGAGCATCCACAGGGATGGAACATGTTAAAAGTGACTTTTAAAATATTGCAATATATGTTCCAATTCAACGTTAACCTTGAAGCCCTCTAGACCTCTTTACTTTGTATGATGACTCACCTTGCTAAGAGGCACACCATTGACATGGAAATTACAGAAGCTCTGAAAAAAACTTTTACCTTCACTGTAAAGGCTCATGATTTTTTTTTCTTTAGCTTTGCTTCAAAGCTCCACGAACGGTGTTTAGAATACTGAATAACAATGATGTCTTTATGCACCTGATGAAAAACAGTAAAGTTCTAAAGTTCTTACATGCAAACAAATATATAAGTGTAAATGATCGACTAATTAAAAAGACACAAACATTTATAAAAGAGAAATTTTATGAAATGTAATTCACTTCATTTTTGTTCAGATGTATTTTGTTAAGTCTGGTAATTTTAAATTCTTTGTAATTTTTGTAAATACATTGTAAACAAACATTGTAAACACAAAAAAATGTGAATGTATGTAAGGATAATAAATAGATTATCTTTACACAGTTTATTAAATTAAGATATAAAACAATCATTGAAATCTAAGTGATGACTATAGGCTATAAAATATCTACATAAAACACATTTTTTAATATCTACTTACATGCAGAGACAAGAATAATTATATCCAAAACCTTAATGAACACACAGATTTGTTATATGTCAATTTTATTCATATAGCCCAATATCACAATTTGCCTCAAGGGGCTTTACAATCTGTACAGCATTCAAACACCCTCTGTGTGTTCGAATGAGGAAAAACTCCCTCAAAAAAAACCTTTAACATGTAAAAAAAAAAATGGAAGAAACCTCAGGAAGAGCAACAGAGGAGGGATCCTCACCCAGGATGGACAGACATCCAATAGATGTCGTTTGTACAGATAGATTCACAAGAGAAAATTATAGTAAATACAATTAAGATGACAAAATGTAGGTAGTAAAAAATACGTAGGACAATTGCACAGCTTCAGGTGTGCCAACTACGTAGGATCTGAGCGACGCCACCTCCTCTCCGCCATAGAGACCTGGAAAGAAGACAGCTTGGCAGATTTTAGGGCACAAAAAAACAGCAAAGTGTTGCAATGCAGTCAATATCAAAAAGATTGTAGTCTGTCAGTTGAATTATCGTCGACAGCTTAAACATGGGCGATGTTAATAGATTCACTGAGACTCCCCGAATTAAACAGGTACAAGGGCTGAAGTTTGGAAGGATAACTACTACTTGAAATTTAAAGCAAAAAGATGAGTTTTCAGCTTCGTTTTAAAGGCCTCAGCTGAAAACTCATCATTTTGTTTATCATAGATTATTCATCATTTTTTACAGTTAAAACTGTGTTTCTGCTGGTGAGCTGACAACCACGAGATGGTTCAGGTCAAATAAGGCTTGGGGGCTGCCTCAGGCAGCTGGAGGTTACCTGGCTTATCTCCATCATTTTATGTCAAATGTCCAGTATCAGTATGACCAATGCAGCCCAGTAACTACTGTGATCTGTTCTGAGGGAAATGTTTTTTAGGACCAAAGTACAATGATTGATCCGGATTGCTGTGGTTCTAACCCTAACCTAATCAGTGCAGTAATGCTTCGCAACAACTTTGGTGGTTATGTTACATGGTCAGCTTGATGGTGAACATTTTCCTTTTTGAAGCTCTTGGGACATTGGAGACGACTGCGTCTTTATGTTTTGATAACTTAGCGAAGCAAAGTTAGCAGCAAGCACTGCAAACCTTGGGGTTATAAATAGCATATTAGCATTATGAATATATCAGTATGCGGCGTCCATGCTAGTTTAGGGCTGGGGTACATGCAGATTTTGTTGAGGAAGTCACAAGGCCATTTCCTGGAGGAAATAATGACCTGAGTTGGCATTGTCAGAGTTTTACCAGCGCAGAACTTTCTCTCATCATATGCTACTACTCGATGGTTCAACTTGCTGTAACCTTTATTGGTGTTTTGGAAAGCATGCTGCAGTTTTACAAGAGGTTTTGCCAGATTTTGTCTAATTTTCATTACATGTTGCAGACTTGTTGTTAATTAAGTGGTTTGTGATTTGTTGTTACACACCAAGGAAGAAAATGGTTGATCTCACTTTTTTTTAAGATTGAAATATCTAATAATTGTATGTATGTAATCCTGAACGTTTGTCTCTCCATTTCTTTTGACTTTTTTTGACAGTGATGATGCAAAAGTCTACTGTGATGTTATGTGTCTTATGTTTGTTGGTTCCCATCGAATGATAATGAACAACAGTAAAACCCATAAAAAGATACTTAAAAAGTCAAGTAATGTAATGGACATCATTAAATAGTTCTGCTGAGTCGAGCAGCAGGAAATGAGTGTGTGTGTGTGTGTGTGTGTGTGTTAACCACAAGGTTGTGACTAGCTTTAGACCTATGCATGGTTCTATAAAAAACAACATGATGACAACAGATGTGAGGCTGGTGTGTAAGTTTAAGGGTACGGCATCAGATAGAAGGAATGGACATTTTTTCTACCCCTGATGTATAGTGTGACTAAAGGCTCATCAAATAGGATAAAAAAATCTCCAGTCATTTTAAATATTTTTCATATCCCTATTACCCTAGTTACTGTAACCTGCTAGTAACTAATATAATAAGTGTATTAATTTAGTGGTGGTTATGATCTGAGTTTTTGTCAACAGGATATCTGCCCCATTTGTTGTCTCCCTGAAATCAATTTAACTTGAGATGATTGCTGTCTCAATGATCATGCATACCAGCGAATGATTGAATAAATTGATTCCTTTAAAAAAGAACTCAATACAGCAATATTCAGGGATTCAGACAGTAATATAGATGTGTAGACGTGCACACACACAGACAAATGAAGTAGGTTCTCACCTACTTTGTTGGAGATGGGGCTTTTAGAGGAATCAGAGTTCCTGCTGATAAATGAACTCTTTTTGCCTTTTATGCTCAATAATAACCCACAATTTCCTCACATTTGTTAATCCTGAATGATAGCAATCTTCATGAATTCCATCTTAGTCAATTTCTCTTAATGTCAGCAGGCCACTATTATTACCACATTATTTTAACAAAAACTACCCACCACTACCAATCATCTTTGTCACACAAGATAGATATTCTGCCACAGAGCCCAGAAGTGTAATCTGCACTGATCCTGGTGTTTCAGTCGAGGTAAGAGAAGCATGTTTTCAATCAAGAAACCTTTATGTTCCTATAGTGTTTGTCAAAGAAAGTAACTCGATTTAGCACACTGTGCTTTTCAATCTTGTTGTGATTAAGGCTCAGACACAGTACTGTACTCACAAAACTTGCATGTTAGTAGCAACAAAGATTCATAAGTCTATAAGAGAGAAATATTGATGTAAATCATGAGGTAATATCACATTTCTGATTTTGAAAAACTGATTTTGATTTCTTTTAGAAAATGAAAACAATGTGACAAACCTGTGATTGCAGGGAAATGTACCATGATGTTCCAATGTGTGGGTTTAATTCATCTCCAGTTATTCGTCCTAATAATTCTCTGATTAAATCAAAGGCACTGGAAAAATGTTGCTTATCTTAATTGTGTGTGTTGGATGTTTGAGGTTGACCCAAACTGTAACAACCACTCGCTTGCAACTTGATTGCTGAATGTAACTAACCTTGGCTATTTCAAAAGCCTGACAACTCAATAAGGTGTGCTAATAATGGAATAAAGAGCTGCAGTGATGGGTTTGAAGGAGTATGGCCTCGACCTTCATGTTCACCATCTTAATTTAGTGCATTAGTTTGTTGACATTTGCTAACACTAAACAGTATAGCTGAGGCTGATTGCAATGTCATTGCTGGCAATCCATACAATAGTTGTTGAGATGTTTCACTCAAAACCACAATTGTCACCTTCACGTTGGCGCTGGGCTTCTAGGAACCATGAATGTCTGTGCAAATGTTTCATCAATTCACTTGATTTGGAGCTGTTTCACTAGATAAGTGAAAACTGTGACCTGATAGTGGCGCTATAGAGGAATGGTCAGGGGATCCCCAGAGTCACAAGGATTAATCCTCTCATCATCTGTACCAAATTTCATGGAAATCAACCGAACAGTTGTCAAGAAATTTCACTGAAAAACAATAATATCAACCTTATGGCGGTGCTTGAGGAAAAGTCAGGGGATCACCAAAGTCAGTGGGCTTCATGCTCTGGGGAGCATGGGTGTCTGTACAGAGCTTCATGGCAATCCATCCAAGAGTTCTTGGGATATTTCAGTCTGGCCCCCCAAAGCAGTGGACCAACCAACAGATAGACATTGCCATCCCAATAGCCAAGCTGTAAACGTGGATAAACACATTGGCTACATTTCATGGGTTGAAAGTAAGTGTTGTGCAACTGACATAGCACCAGGTTAAAATAATATCCCGCATGTCATAGTATTAAACTGTTGTACCATTAATCAGTTAGTGCTGATTGAGAAATTGATAGTGTTCAGCTTCCACAAAACGCAACACATTATGAGATTGGTTGATTATCCCTAATGATGGTACTGCCAGTGGAGAAATTGGTACCTCGCTGTAAAACTGTTCTGAGCTTGGAGCAGATCTAGAGTGACTTTCAGTGGGTGTTGACTCAGCAACCAAGTTAGAACTTGCACTAGACAATCACATCTTATATAAATATATAATATATACCGTATCCTGAGTACAAAAGACAACTTGAGTGCATGCTGCTGTGACATATGGACAGCTATGGCGAAGCGCATTCCTGTGATAAAGCCTTCCCTTTATCTCCTTGAGACTGACAGTGGAGCACTCCTGCCATCTCTCTGCCTTTTTTTTTCACAGGACCCTGAACAACACAAAAGTCACCAGATCCCCAGAGAGCATTTCTCACAACTTTGCAAACCCTCTCTGTTTTGATGTGTCTGGTTTTTGATGACGCAGTACGTTTCAGTGATCAAGGGCAGTTCAGAAGAGAACAGTAAAGGTGAACGGATAAGCACACACACACACACACACACACACACACACACACTTTGAGTTGTTTGCCAGAACACCTGTGCATTTGAAAAAGAGAGCAACACAAAGCATCTCTCTTTTTTTTATTCTGCAGCCATGAGGTGACACGCCATTGTTTTCCCCCCGTATTCCTCCCCTGTGCATTTTGATTCCTGCCAGAAAAAGGATGGGCCTATTGAAGTACTATATGAGAGAGGCCATTAGACACTGAGCAGGTCATCACTCTACTGTGAAAGGCATTATACGGATGTGCTGTCCTTCATATAAGTAAACTTTTGCAAAATATGTGCATTTTGGTGTCTGCAGGATTCAAATCCAGCTCCAAAATAGGAGGAACATATTTTCCAGAATATGGTTGTCCAGTATGGAAGCAAAGCTGTCTCATCAGAGGTGAAATTTAAAAGCCTTTGAATTTCTGGCACTGAATTGTTTTTAGATTGAAATAGACATATGTAACCGTTTGCCTCTGAATTGAACTCTTCAAATTTTCAATATTCAAATATATCCATTATATAATATCAAAATGTTCACTTTTATTTTTCAATGCTCACAAATTCAGAATAAAAAAATCTAGTTTTAAAAAATTCTAATATTATATATTCAAAATCTGGTGAGACAGATTTGACATGTACGTGTACATTTTTGTCTTTATTTTTCTCTTTGAATTCTTGTTAAGATGGGCCAAATTGTGACAGCAGGCTGATGATGTATTGGTGAGCTATGAGCCAAGATAGATATTTCATTGAACTAGATATTGTCTCTTATACCAACATTACAGCATCCTTATTAGATTAGATCTGTGTGACAAATGCTGCAAAGCATATGACTTAATCTACACAGGTTTAGCTATAATTTCATTTTTTTCCAGATTCTAAAAATATAATTAAATAAAATAAATCACTGACAGATGATTCTCTGAAGGAATCAGAAAGTATCAGTACATCAGTATTAATCTGCTCATGGTATAGTTGAGACATCACACAATTTAAAATGGCAAAGTCCTTGTCTCTCATCCTTGAAGTTCAGTACAATATGTGTGTTGCTCAGATTTCTTTTAACCACCACCTGGGGTTTTAAGTGGATCCACATGTCAAAAAAGTGATGACAAGCGATTCACTCAATGAGAGGGAACACTCTTACAATATAATTCTCATGGTGCCATTCAACAAATACAAAATACAATAAAAAGCCACAATCCAAAATTCAAGTGCTATATCAATTGTGCGTGAAAAGTCAGTGCTCCAAAGTGCAAGATTATCAAAAGTCCAACATTCTGTATACACATTGCCAGATTTTCCGCCCATTACAATGAATCAGCTTGTATGAAAAGCTTGTCACATCAAAATAAAGATGGTAGCCACACACAGCATGGATTCCACAGGCAAAACATTATCCAGATAACTTCCAAAATCAAATCAGTTGATCCTTCAGCCAAGGGATTCATGCACCAATTTCCAGCCCTGTTGAAGTATTGTATTGTGCAGATTGTGTTTCCCCCTGAAGTTTTACAGCTGAGTAACATTGCCCATAAACCTAAGTCACAAAGTTTAGTCAGCCAACTCATGTGGAAAAGATTTATTATATGAATACAGACTTGAAATGACAGATTTGATACTTAAAATCTGATCTAGTCTCTTCCCTCAGCAAAGACATGAAACTCAGCACAGTGGGGAATAGGGATTATAATCAGGATTATCTTCTGCAGCATCATCAACTGAGTACCATCCTGCTTCAACAAAAACATTAATTTGCTAAAAGTGAATATATATTGGTATTATTCAGTTAAGTCAGTTGTTTGGCATTACATCATGAAAAATGAGAAAGTGCAGACCTTGTTTATCCAGGATGTGTTTTTTTGGTACAATATGGACTCAAAGGAAACCCATTCTCCCCTGTGTGTGTGTGTGTGTGTGTGTGTGTGTGTATATTTGCACATGTATGAGAGCAAATCCATCAGTGTAAACATATTGACCTGTCAATGGGGTGTCTGGTTCATTGTGTTGCCCTGCCAATGGGGCTCAGTTCCAAATTAATCACACATGATGAGATGATTAATCTGGTTTATGTCCCTCTATCTGTCCACTGTACGAATCCATCTGTCCTCCTCTCTATCTCTCTGCTCAGCCGCGAAGGTTTTCTGCTGGGAGGACAGCCCAGTCTAATATCATTGACTTGGCTGTGCTCCCACTATATACACTAACATAAAGGCTTAGACGGAGTTCAACATTGTTCCCATAAGCTGGTATATCTCTTACAGTGCAGTGCAGCACATATGTCATTACAGTAAGCTCTGTAAGTATCTTGACAGTGGGACATTGGTGTTCAGCCTGCTTCACGTTTGGTATTTTGCTTCCATAGGCTTACGTTATTTGTACAATAAAACAACAGATATATTTAAACTCTGATTTAAGACTGCCATTCTACATAATCAATGAAAGCAATATAAGCAATGCGATACGAAAGGAGACGAGGTATGGATGCACAGAAATGTGATCTCTTAAATCCTACAATCTTTAGGGTTAGGTATCAAAATTTGCATTGAATGCCAAATTTAGCCAAGACACTACGGTGGAGAGCAAATCATGACAATCACACAAATAGTACTGCCTGTGATTTAGCAACTCAATGCATGCTAATTAAGTCAGTACAGTTTGGTGTTATCTGGTGCTTGGACTGTCTCTCTCCAAGGTGCTGAAATATTCAAACCCAGTCTTTCTGTCTGTGCTTCTCTCTAAGGTGCCAAAACAATCAAACCCAGTCTGTTTGGTGTCTCACTCCAAGGTGCTGAAACATTCTTGCCAGGCTACTCCTCCTCTACACATAATACATAAAAATGACGCACCCAGAATGTCTATAGCAAACATCCCAGACTGGCACACAGCCAGAAACACCTACCAACCGACATCCAAGCTTGGGGGTATTGGAGTCATACACCACTGTAAGCTTAGTGACTCAGGATAAATCCATGTTTACCACCTTCCAACCGACTCATGACCTAATGGATTTGTTGTTGGTGTGGGTCAGACATTGTTCTAATATGAAAGGGTGATTACTGGTTTTTATTATATACATTACTTTACATTTATTATAGAATTACTGGAATGTAATTTTACGGTGGATAGGGTTGCATTAATTTCAATCAGGTGAAAAAGAAAAGACACCACTTGGCCTAAACCATCTGCCATGTTGACTCTACAGAGATTGCACAGGTTGGTTTGAGGCCTCTGGGTATTGCTCCTTGTCACACCTATGACATCGCTGGTGCCTTTCGGCCAAATGCCAGATAATCAGCTGGAAGCCACCCCTCCTTGAAGTTCACCCTTTAATCCCAAAACATCTCCGGTTGGTAGGGCCATGGGTCAGATCCCTCGTCTTCCAGTTGGTGTTCTTTCATCTTTGCACAGATTTCGTATCAACATGTTTCTTTTGGAAAAAAAACACTAAATAAATAAACCTAATATTTTACATGGCTTCAGACAAAAACACACTGTTAAAAACCTAATGGTCCAGTATCTGCAAGAACCTTACTTTTAATCTTAATTGGACTTAATTCGTCACACCCTCAAGAAAATCTTCACAAGTCATCAATTCAGAGCTAACTTCTTAAAATGTTTTCTTTAAATCTAGCACACTGCAAACAAAGTCTATCATGAGCCTTAAAATCAAGTCAAATAATCGAGTTGAGTCTTAGAATACATGAATCAACATGTCTGTGTGTCTTGATGAAATTTTCACACCTTTTACTGAAAATACTTGAAGTAAATGATACTGAATGAGAGACACATTACTCATTGCATGGATGTTATTCAATAATTAAGTTCAGTTTCAAGTTAAAACTGATTATAAGAATAAATATTCCAACTAATTGTTAAAACCCTGACAATGATGAAAAGAAACTTAACAATACCAAATATTTAGCATTTTTTACAACAGTGTGCACCTAGTTATGTACCCTTGACATGATTTGAACACAATCTTAACCACTGTTTTTAGTGTGTGTGTGTGTGTGCTGCCATGTTGGCCCAGTGGTCTAATACGCTTACCTGTTAATGGCGAATCCAGCCAACATAACAGTATTATTTGAACCATGAGAATCTTCCAAGATATAAAAAAATATAACATTTTCCTCACAACACCTTCCGTTCTGCTTACTGTAGGTTTCTTTAATCGTATTTAAAAGTTCAGAATTGTGTGCAGTAAAATACTGGACCATTCTTCAAGGGCAGTCAGTTATTTAAGCGTTGAAGTGTGAGTCAACATGATATATTAGACCAAGTTACACTTTCTCCACATTTTAACACATTTTCAAGTTCTTTACACAAGGCTATGCATCTTTGTGATTGTACAATATGAAAATCTTGTTTGCATGTTATCTAAGTTTTGAACATTTGCTGCTGAAGTTTGCTGAAGTATCTGAGTGGAACTTTGCATTATTGTAGAGTAGTGGTAAGTAATGGTAGAACCCACACCACAACATTACTTATAGCATTTTCTTCATACTTAGCAATACTAAGTGAGTAAGAATGGCGATAGTGTTTTGCAAAATAGAGACAAATAGCTGCCAATCATCTCACAATTACCCCAACAGATCCCATCTGTTACAGGACCGACTTTCGAAACAATATCCAAACCTGACAGCTGTAACGATACCCTCCATACACATTATTCCAACATATCAGTTCATCGCACCGTCCACCCATAGGCTTTGACTGCCTTGGGTGTGACAGGTGGGGAGAAGTTATCACTCCTTGCTCTGTGTGCTCTCTCTTTGTGATAATCTGTTTTTTGCCTATAAAAAAGCCTACATATCAACTCTGTACAAATAAATATATAATATTCTGCTCAAATCATCATATGAAAACTGCGCTTTCTGTTTTAACAAAGCTTAACAAGCCATTCATGATTAATATACAACTGTATTTTACAACATTGTCAAGATGACTGACTGTGGAACCCAAGACAAAGCAATTAAATGTGTCTGGTATCAGGGGACTGGAACACACTCCTCTAACCTTTTATTATATCGCTTCTGTCAAAGTACATACATTAACATGAATGCCTCTGATGTAATTAACTTTTCTATTAGCACACTGGCCTCAGAGGCAGCCTATGCCACAATTTAAAAAGGAGTTGTTCGTTTAGAGTCTGCAGATTCAGATGACTCATTAATGATCTGGCCCTAATTAAAATGCAAGGCTTTATTGGCATGCTGATCTTTCTGAAATTCTAATGCCTTTACCCTTGCGGAGCAGCCTTCTCATTTTTTCTGTAAAAAAGATATAGTAGTTAGTTAATAACAAGTGATATGTAAAAATCAGATCATATCACCACAAGGCGAAATTGAGTCTGTTATCAACACTGCAATGCTTCCAAGATATCGTGCTAGAAATTTTGAAAAGATGTTTTGACTTTGTTCAAAATTCAGCACACAACTACTAAGTTTCACCTAATTAATATCATAAATTAATGTTAATTTTTAAAGAAAACACTGTGAGGCAGAACATTCTGAAATAATTATCAATGTTTTAGACGTGTACCATTAATTTTAATCAAGCATTGGTTTGCTATCTCACCAAACCAGGATAAGATCTCTTTTGCAGCACCCAACATTAGTAACATGGTTGAAAAAATTAATAAATTAGTTGCTTTCGTACTTTTGTCATTTGCACAACTTAAGAAGCTTCTGTCTTCATAAAGTCTGGTTCATGATGTTGATGCAAAGTTCATTGCACAGATATTAGGCATAACTTTCAGCGCCTTTCGATGTGCTGTGAGAACCTTGTGGGTCGTCAGCTTTTGCTTCATGGCCTTGCCATCCATTTCTGTGGCACAAGACGCACAAACAGGCAACATTGTGTGAGCTTGATGTCTGCCTGTGCATTATCTCCTTCCTAACTTGCATCTTGTCATGAATTAGCTACTGGAAGAGAGCGGATCCATTTTCTGATATGCACATTTCCTGTTGCATATTTAGATGAATAGCCTATAAGTACATGGATGCAGTAAGAGTCCTTAACCTGTCTTATTTGGTTGTATATTCTAACCAGTGATGTAAAGAAGAGATTTTATAGAAACAAAATATTTACACTTGATTAATAAACTCACGACTGATACCTGATACAAGTATTAAGGTGGGTGCAGACAGCTAAGCTTCAGAAGTCGTCCACCTCCTTTCATGTGCTTGCACCCCATCAATGGCAGTATTGGGAAGGTAGCTATGCCCCTGTAAAGGAACATAATTCAGTAGACAACACGGATCCTATTAATTTCACAGCCATAGCAACCAGTTTAACACAAGGATTTAGCAGTGGGGTTAAAGTATCCAAGACTTTGTAAAGTCCCAGCGAACCGCTGGAAGGCAGGCAGCAACAGAGACAGATAAAGTGATGCCCATGCAAAGGTACTATTTATCTAGCTCAAGAATAGAAGGTTGGATGCTTTGTATTTTCAAATTTAGCATCTCTCCTACAGATAAAGCAGAACATAGAGTCCTTTATCAACACATGCATCTGAAAACTGGCCCAGATTTGGCGGCCAAAAACATCAGCAAAACTGAAGTATGGAAGAGTTTTCATCAACTAACTGAGGGAAAGAAAAAAAACAAGCCAATACTGTGCTGTACAAAAACTACACCAAAAGACTACTGAAATACTGGAAGAATGGGGAAAAGAAGTGGCCAACACCTGGTGACACGACCTTGAGGGACATACCAGAACATTTTGAGCCAAATGGAGAGCAAAACGGAGGACAGATGTCTCTCAAGAGCTCCAAGTCAAGTCAAAACAGCATCAGAAGGGGTAAGTAAATAAGAGCGGATGGAGAAATTGAAGCCATAAATACACACACACACACACACACACATACAAAAGTGCAAACACACGCACTCTGCTCCTCCTGACATTCACACATCTGAGCAATAGGATTGCAGGCTGGTTTGAGCCAGTGGAAACCTTTTTAAGGAGGTTGATCCATCCACATAACATCTTTAACTGTCTGGCAGGATTTGTGGAGCTGACCATCAGACATTACATCAGCATTTTTTTTGTTCCCCCCCACACCAAATAAAATCTGCACAAAACCATTAGACGTCACAGGCTGCATTCTTACATTTTCGTCCAGGGTCGGGCTTTAATTGCATCACAGAATGTCAAATGAAAAATCTATATTTTATTATTTCTACCACAAATCCTAAAGGGCATGGATTATTAAATAAATCTTGGAAACCTAATTCAGTGCTGCTATGTACAGCACTTTTCATGAGAGCATGAATGAAAAAGTAAAAGATGGTGCAGAAATTCAGAATTAGACACATTTGTTGTTAATGGTAAACCATGTACACTGGTATGGTTTTATGGTGTTTACTCAAGCTTGAAGGGGATTATTATTTCATCCCTGTCTGTCTGATTGTTATCAACGTGTCTTTAAAAGTTGGATTTCAAAAAAGTTATGAAGCTCAGATCATTTGATATGATTAGACATGATGATCCAGATCTTGGCTTTCCAGTTTTTTTCTTTCGTTTGTTTTCACCATGATTGACACTGAATGATGCATTCATGTGCTTGTGGGAATCTCTGATATGTTGAATTTGCATTTAAATATGCAAAACAGTATTGTATTAAAGAGCTCTTTTTGATCACAAACAGCATAAACAACCTTTAGCAGGCTACAGTTTAGCAGGCGGTTGTACTTTTGTATCTTTTCTTATCCCTTTTCATACAACACTGCGAAGACTTCTTTTAAAGTTTGACAGAAACCAAAATGATTAACTAAGCCTCTGGTATAGAAGAGCATAAGAAGATATAAGTCAAAAGATGGTTACACTGTTGATCAAAGATTACTTTTAGAAGTTATGAGTAAACAAAAAAAATCAACCGACAGTTCATGCTTCTGCTAGTCCTCCTTGTGCTGTGCAACACCAACAAATTGAATGTGTGTGTCTGTGTGAGGATCTGTATGTGTGTTATTGTCTTCATATTGACACTTTCTTTACACACATGAACTAAATCACAAGCCTTCATCTCACTGATGCCCACTCAATGGCACCATGACAAGAGGCTACATTTATTTGTATTTTGTTTCTCCCTCTAAATAAAATCCATATCTCTCACTATTGATACCATCATGTCTTCCCCAGTCCAGGCTTGTCACCATCTATCTTCCTTTGTCAATTTCATCCTCATCACTTGTCTTCCTCCGCTTCTTCCTCTCCTCTTTATGGTGTTGGTAATCCTGCCATTGTTGTTGCGATCATGTTTGTATTCCCAACATAATTGGATGAAGTGCTGCTGTCTAGACAAGATTGGCACATCAATTGTTAGCCATCAGTCTCCTTTACAGATGACTTTACAGTGCCAGATGACTTTCCGTTTATGAAAAGAAAGAGAAGGCTTTGGAGAAAGGGATAAATTATCCAAATTTTAAAGCCACAGAGCAGATTTGAAAACGAAGGACAAATATTCATATTGCTGTGTGTGTGTGTGTGTGTGTGTGTGTGTATTTCTGTTTTTATCATACATGCCTGTCCATGCATATATGAGTGCACTTTCTCATACAGTATGTGTACATCTGATAGATTGCATATGCAACTGCTCATAGCCATTTTAATAGTTTTTATGTTTGCTAACTAGTGAAAACTGAGAAGATGAGGAAATAATCCAACGATCCTCTGTATGCTTTAAAGAGAAAGAACGCTCCTTGAATGTCAAATTTTTCAAAAAGTCAGGGTGCAGTGAGGAAGGCAATTTATTAACTGTATGCAGATGAACCCCACTAACGGAAACAACACCACAGGACCAAAAATCACAGTGATTCATTGAGAGAAATGTCAGGGGCTAAAAGACGTCGCAGTGGCTCAAAACCTGAGTTGAATATAAATGAGAAACTTACTGCATTGTCATAATATTCTAGAGTTTTATAAAGTGATTTTTTTCCCAGTATGATTGTTGTTTACTAGACAGAAAACACAGCGATCACAGAGCAGAAATGGATAACGAGATTGCTTCATGCTGTAAGCCTGAGGCCACTCTGAGCCACTGGGTGGTGCAGTGCTGATAACAACCCATTAGCTGCTAAATGAGTGACCTAACGCAGAACTGATCTAACAGAGCCAGCACCGAAATGATGAAAACGACATTTGTTCACACAAGCAGAAGCATCACCGATCACTCTCAGGTGCATTTTCAACCATTGTCTTACATCCTCTGAAAAGTTTTATCTCATTAAAGTTCTCGTTCGTGGCATTGGGGGAAAAAAAAACCAAACATTTGACGCTGATGTCTCACTTGTATCAGTTGTACTCTATAAAAGCATTAATTCATATATCTTCTTTATACATTAGGTATTCGTATGTTGGCAATAACAGAGTACTACTGAGAAAGTTGAATCAAGTGTTCTACATTTCAGCTGATGTTGATCAGGAAGAAAATGGCCGAAATAGTGAAGTAGAAAACTGAAGGAGTGAAGTGGTTTCAATATACTGTATAGTGTAATATACAGTATTACACACCATAGAGTTTAGTGAGTAGTGTTTGTCAACAAGCACTTCAAACTATATCTTCTCCAGGTACCATCTATGGCCAGCCTAACCCGATGACTTCATCCTCCTACAGTAGGTTCATCCCCTTTCACACATCCATCCATCCATCCTCAATGTCCACCATTTCCCTCATTAAATACTTTTATGTTGTGGTCGTTTTAGGCATTTGAACAAACAACCAGTGACTCTGCTGAGAATGACCTTTTACCAAAGTCTGACTGCAATTGTGATCTTACACAGTAAGTTTATAAAATGGGCATAAAACAGGTTCTTTTCCACTAAAAACTAAAAAGACCCTTTTAGTTATTGTGTAAACTTTTTGCATAATAAAAGCTCAAGTTCACTCATTCTTGTTAGAATTCACTGAAAAATACATCAGATTTTGGCATAATGGCTCCTTTTAAAGCAGTTCCTCTTCTACAAGTGTGCTGTTTTTTATTATTTTTTATTTCAATTTCATAATTATTTGACTTGTAATGCACAGAGCTCACTTTTATGAGCAACTCTGGATGGACATTATGAAGACATTCATAGGATCCATTCGTTTTTGCAAATTTACATACTTCTCCCATACTTCTCCCTCCCTATATACAAACTACTTCTCATTTGCTTCATTGTAAAATCTTCTTATGCATATCATTTTACTACTTGTTGTTGCAGTGGCCCTGCTTTATTGCGGGGATCGTTAAATTTGCATCTGATCTATTTGAACCTGAAATAAGAACTCAGTTAAGGAATAGGTTAGACTTGAGGATTTATTGAATGGCATTTGAAATGTCACCTCACGGCATAAGAAGGGCCCTTCATCTATAGTAATTAGATGAATATTTAACAAGCACATTATCTGTTCCTGGCAGCCAAAAACAGCCTAAAAAGACAGTCTCATTGTGTTTATCATGAACACAATGAGCCATTCTAGTTATTGTTAATTGCTCACTCTAAAGGTGACACTCCTTCTCTCACTGTCATTTACTCACTATTGATGACACAATGTGGCCATTTTGCTTCCTATGGTAATAGGATATAAACAACAACAGCTATACATTTTAAATGCCATCTCTCTCTATGATGCTGTCTTTTCTACTACTTCCCGTGTCTCTCTTTCTGTCTCTGTCTTACATGAATATAATGATTGTCCTTTCAAACTTCCAAGATTCCTCACAGAAAGTGTTTTTGTGTCTTACCCTCAATCAAAATGAAATCCTGGAGGGTTTAACGTGTGCTTTGATTACACCTGTGTGTGAGCGAAAGAGCAAAAGTATGTCACGCATGACACTGCACACTGCGATTCTTAGACCATCCTTGCCATATGTCCATTGTTTACAGCCACAAGTGTTCAGACAATTTTACCATTTTCTCAAGTCAGGAGGTAGTCACTAAATTTGTAAAGTTTGACCTCAGGATGTTTCTTCCTTTTGGAAGCATTAATGTCCACAGTAAATGTCATGTTATTTATACTAGTATATTATACAATGTTTTGCAAATTTTTGGGACAAGGTTGCAGAATGATCAAAATGGACAAAGATCCTCTGGGAGGCATAAAAGGTTTCAGTAAATTTTCCATTGCATCTTGATATATCCAAGACATTTTTTGGCCTAATGGTTGCAATACAGGAAAGGTCAAGGGGTCATTACAATGAAATTGCCTAGTCTTTGCCCTCTTTGAACATTATTACAATATACTATGTCTTTAAAGACTGCCTTACTTGATTATGGTTATTTATCACTGTCCTCGAAGTCTTGAGAATATGATACAAAGACGTTTTTAGGAATGTAATTTACTGTTCAGACTGATGTCATTTTCAAATTTGTGGAAATATAGTAGCTTGTAAGTGATCACTACTTAGTGAGCACAAGACCGCTTGGGCTGCTCATAAATCTATAAAGCTTAAAATTGTTGCTGTCATTCGGATCTACGTTACTGTACAAAAATATCCTCCTCAAATATCATCAGGAGTGACGTGAAGGAACAATCTTGCTTAATACTTCTAAAAGCTGGTTTAGTTGCTAAACATGTTATGAATCACCATTTAGACAATGGAATGAATGTGAAATATACATTTGATTTGAAAATACAAAGGCAAGATATTTGTTGCTGCTGTATATTATTGTAACAACCTATTCCATTAGGGAACAAAAATACAGCGTGAGAGTAACTAACTGGAGATGAGTTGATGAGATCAGTTGCTGTACAGCAGGATGAGTGTTCATCTTTCCCTGCTGTGTGTCCTTCTATCTCTGGAGCTGCATAATTCCAAGAGAAAGACTGAATGGTTGCAAGCGTGGGTCAGTCTCTCACAATGTTTTGCATACCCCATGATGAGACACTGGCACCAGCGTATGAGCACTCAGCCCAGGGCGGCAGCTGCATGTGACGGCTATCAGCTTCGCTTATTCACACATATGCAAAAACACACACACACACACACTCACACACAGCGGGATTAGAAACAGCCATGTATGGTTTTGATCCTGATCCCACTCATTTGAATGCGGCTCCATGTGACACTGTCAGGAGGATTGTTTTAGTCATTCACAGAAAGCACGATCATAGTCAGAGATGGATGTTTTAGGGGGGGGTTGTTTTGTATACCTGTGGAGGTGCATGAGTGCTATGGTTTGATTTAACAAGCACAGCTGTGTGTGTATTTTTACTTTACCTTTTCTCATGAACATGCAGGTGTTGTTTGACTTAGTAATTAGTGGATAACTAGATAACCAGAGGAGTGGAAACAATATTCAAAGAGGAAAAGCAAACTCCGTCTTACCGACATCTGTTCCAATTATTCTATTTGGCTTAACCTGCTATGTTTTCCTCTGTTTTACAGTTCACTACAGCACGTCGCGGCTCACATGTCTCGTGGTTTCATGTCTCAAAGTGTTTAATAAAGACGGTGAAAAAAATAAAAGCTCCCTGCTGTTGATTTCTAAGCCTGTGCATAACCTCAGTCCCTGCCTGAGTCCCAAACCATTGCCCCTGGAATTGGCATTAATTGCTTGAGAGAGGAAAGTAATTATCTCAGGTAATTATTACTCTGGGTAGAGTGAGAAACTAGACAAGCCTTCTCTGTCGGTTCCCTGCGGAGAGAAGTAAAGAGAATTCTGCCTTTAACGTGTTATAATTGGAGGGGCTGGGCCCTCAAAGCTATAAGCTCTCACGGCTCAAGGGTTTATAGCACACACACATGCACCCACAAGGACACACACACACAGACACAGCGACACAGACACCATCACCTTCACATTCATACATTTCAGACTTTTAGGCCCTCCCACAAGTGAAATTAATGCATGAGAATTACTTGATGTCCGCATTTACAATAATCTGTCTTAATGAAAACACCAAAAACATTGGATTTCATGCACAATTATTATTTTTTTCCTTGTTGAAAGTAATTACAAATTTCTCTTTGCAGGTCCTCCTGAGACACTTGAGCTAAAAATGCACGGGACCACTGATTAATGTCACTGTTAAAAGCTTTTTAACTTCTGAGAGTGAGGGAGAATGTCCTCAACCATCAAACAAATACAGGCACTAAAGGCAGCGAGTGAACATAGAAAGTATGAAAAAGGAGCAAGGTTGTGTAATGACGCCTCTGGAGACGTGCCCATGCTACCTGCTGCGTGGCAAAACATGCCAGTCAAGCACCAGGTGGTCTGTACCCTGCTAAGCCTTCACATCTGTAAACACACACAGACACATGGCTTCACAAAACCACATTCACAACCACACACAGCTAAATGTAGTTAAAGACAAGTAAAGAGCTGAAGACAGAGAAGAGGGTCCAGACATCCCTGATGCCCTTGTCCCCCCAGACTCCTGAACAGCTATGTTGTAACTGAAACCACCTGTGATACCAAGCACATGAGCTCATGTCAAATAGGAAATGCCGTTGTGTTTATTGTCATGGAAAGATGCTCTTGTATCATTGGACTGTATGAACCATCAAACAAAATAGAGGCACTAAAGGCAGCTACTAAAAAAGATTTATACACTTCACATGAATTTAGTTTTTTTGCAGTCCCTGTTCATTAGCCACGGCCAGTGGATGTGACAGGACAGACTTGTGTGTGTATGTGGTTGCTGTGTACGACTCTGACTGATTTTAAAACTTATCAGGAACTCCAGTTCTTTTTTTATTTTAAAAAACTCTCCAGGCTTTTTTTTCCCCCTTCTGCTTGTGCGCGCTCACATCCGTCAATTGACCTTGTATGCAATCACATCGCCTCTAAAATTCACTCGGTGTTCAGTCTGAACACCTCTTAAAAAAACTTACGGAGAGTGTTCTCTGATTTGCTAATCATCCAAAGACTTAGCTGAATCTCTTTGGTTGAATATGTGTTGATCAGTGCAGCACACGGTGTGCACGACTGGAATGAAAAACCTGCAGACGTTTTGACCTCTGTGGCAGTTCCTGTGCTTGAGGATGTGCTCTCAGATTAAATGAGGACATAGAGGAAAATCAACCTCATGGTGCATCAAAGCCCAATGAACCAACGGAATGTTACTAATCAGGTAAATAACTGTCCTTGCATGGAGAAAGCTAAGACAACTCAAATGTTAATAGCTTGTGAGCATGCAATGTGGTTGTTGCCAACACTAAGAATATTTGAATCCACTTTTCGTCTTTGAAATTTCACAATCCCATTCAATTTGGCACAAAATCACACGTGAGATTGTGTTTATCACAGCGTAAACCAGTGAAGATAATCAGTGCACGCCGTGAACTCTGTCAGAAACACTCAAGTAATACAAGAAAAGAAAATATTGATTTTAAATGCACCGTTTACCTGCTGGGGTCACCAGTAGTGTTCAGCATGTGGCTGTTACCAAGTTAAGAATTAGCAGCCTCAGAACTTTGCTCACAATTGATTTTGGCTTTATAGAGAGGGTCTGTGCACTGTTTGTACTCCTTTTATGATTTCTGTTGTTTTTGTGACCGATGACAATATGAACACACTTTAACATCACAGCAGCAGTATGGGTTGATTAGGGGTAACACTGAAGATGGGCTTTGTCAAAAAGACTGCTCTGTCGAGGTCTCATTAAATGTTGAGGTCCCTAAACCTACACTATTAAGGTTCTTACCCAAAGTACAAATTAATCTCTTAAACAATGACAAAAAAAGTAAGAATAAAAGATGAAATGGAGGACTGCAGTAACAACTCAAGGGAAATTGCCAGATTGAGAAATTGATGGGTTGCTATAGAGAATGGATTGCAAAACCTCCAGCAGCTGCAGAACACAGTGCACAATAGGAAGAGTCGTGCTGGATCATATTCTGGTGATGGAAGGAAATTGCTACCTTTGTATCCTATGGAGTGGAGTCTGGCACTGACTGTCCTGAAAACTAAAGGGGATTTTGTAGAAACACTTTGTGCACACAAAATGCCACAGGTGTCTACAACATCTTCCATTATGTGGAAACACACTGGTTCACCACCTGATTCACTGCCTTTTACAAAGGAAAGATTGTTTGGGGCAAAATGGGTTGCCTAATAATATGACCAAGGTGTCTATGGACAAATAACAAACTCTAACTCAAATATTTGACTCTTCTTTTCACTGGAAGGTGATAATTAAATGATTTTATTTAGGTTGCCCCCCGAAAATTCAAAGAGGCCAAAGCACATATATACCAAAGATACTTTATTTCATGCAACAACAGCTTTGATTTTTGAGAATTGCTTTGCAGTCATCACTTTGTACCATCTGTCATTTGGGAATATTTTGTGCTGAACAAAATGAGACCTGATCAATTGTCCAGTCTGTGATTTTCCGATGCTGGAACCTTTTCAACAAGACCAAGCTTATGGATTTCATTATTTTTTGAGAAAAAATATTGCTGATAAAAACCTTCCAATTTTCCCCCAAAATTGATCATAAAACACGGTCTAGTTATTTATTTATTACTAGAGTCTGTACTTTAAGACCCTTGCACCTCTTCTCTTCACTCCCCTTTGTTGGTCATGCTCATTGTACAGACATGAGATATACAACAGCAACACTGCAAAAGATTATATGTCTTGCACAACTAATACAACAGAGAATCGAAGTAAGCCAGTGTGAGGCTGTGTGCTTGTTGTGCTTGTTTATTCAAGCTCCTCAGATTTAAGAGGGCGGATGAGGAGGAACCACGAAGAGGGGGAAATATTCAGCTGGGTTGAGTACATGCATTTACATTTTTTTTTCTTGAATTCATTAATCAGAGCAGTGGCTATAACCTACATTTTAAATAGGGCGATTCATCTCATCATTTAGAGAAACAGAAAGAGTAATTTGTCCAATTCATGCCTGCAAATGACTGAGATAAAAATAAACCAATCTATATTCTGGGCTGATGATCTATTTCAATTAGCCTTCTTCAAAATATGCAGCCTGCTATTGTAAAATACTATGACATATCTATACAATGAATTTGGCAAAAACTCCTTGGGCAAAATGTACCTTGTACCTGGTCATTCATTGTTAATTAGTTTGGATACAAGCAAAACAGCAAAAACCTTGAAATGTACGATATTTATTAATAATAATAATATTAATAAACATTTTCTTATTACTTCTCTACTTTTCCTTCACATGGGCTTTGATCCAATATGTGGCAAATTACACAGCCAATTTATTTTTAGATGTACTATCTACAGTATTTTCAAATTACTCTTCATGGTGGAATTAAAGGCTGTATTTTAATATGTTCTCCTCTCACTGGATTCCCCAAAACTCCACCTTTGATGCTGTGCATCAAATTCCAATCAGGTAAGCATCTG
Organism: Enoplosus armatus; assembly: GCF_043641665.1. Taxonomy (NCBI): domain Eukaryota; kingdom Metazoa; phylum Chordata; class Actinopteri; order Centrarchiformes; family Enoplosidae; genus Enoplosus; species Enoplosus armatus. The sequence goes on from NC_092192.1 coordinate 12,980,974, forward strand.
CTTAGAATTCACTAAACAACCCTTCATATTTACGCTGGGAAAAAAAAATTAAAGCTTTCTAGGATATTGCTCATTTTCTCCTTCTGCTGTTTGGGATAAGAGCTATGATTTATTCATTTCTAACCATTTTGGGCTCTAGATGGTATTCAGGGCCAGTTTTCCCTTTTAATCAATGTTGAGATAAGCTGGAGTTGCATTTTGTAATTTATAGCACCATCCCTGCCTGACTCTATCTAATGTCCTGAGTTTGTGTGTGTCTTAGCGCGAGTGTGAGTATAAGCATGTGTATGTGCACACTTGCATACAATTGTGTTATTTAGAGAGAGACAAAGACCTATGTAATGTGGCTACATATTTGCTTTTTGTCAGATGTTTCTGTGAATCTTTTGTATGTGGGCTTTTTTACATCAGCATGCGTGTCAGAGTGCTCATGTATATGCCAATTATTATGTGTGTTAAAGCTGATACTACATCAGATATTGGTTGAGGCGCTATATCCAGAACATTATGTAGATGAGACATTGTATTGCATGCCTGAGGTTGTGAAGTACTGGGTGATTAAACTAATTTAAGAATAGCATCCTGCCCGTGAGTAGGGACCAACACTCACTCAGACACACACACAAGCAGATTGATGAGTAAAAATAAAACAAGATGGTCTTTCACCTAGTTGGCATGATGTTACTTCAATACTGTGTTTGACATTTTCTTTTCATCATTCAACAGTTATGGTGACTTATTAAAGATACTTCTTTCTGTCTCAGCATGGAGTTTTATTTTGACATGCCCATTAAATCCTTCAAGTGTGTTTCTAAGTGTGTGATGTGCTTTTACTCAGGCTTCTGGGCTCTGTTTTTGCATGTGGATCTCTCTGACAGATGCTCCTTATTTTCCTGCAGCCTGCCTCCACTTGGCCCTGAATGCATTATTACACTTGAGATAAAACTAATAAAGAGGAAGAATTCAAATTTATCAGGATTCATCCCACCCCTTTCATTCGTTTCTACATTTGTGAAGCATGACTTGCGTTGAGATTCACAGTGTGGGAAAAAAAGGGACAGAAATTGGATAGCCTGGGACTTTTTCAGTGATTATGAATAGAAAGTAACCTGAGTGCATATCATTGCAACAGGCTTGGTATCATGTGTGCATGCATGTGTGTTTGGACGGGGGATTGTTAACGGAGTCTTTCTTTGTGGCCATTGAGCTCAATTTTAATTTTTTTTTTACAACAAAACACATCATCTAAACTGTGTCATTTTCACAGAGACATTATTTCATATATATATCAACATTCTACAGACATGATTTTTTTTTGTTGTTTGATGTTTCCCGTGCAAATTTCTCAATACTCACAGTTGGGCATTGGATTCAAATTTTTGATTTTTATCAGCAACGTGCAGAATAAACCCACACAGGTACAACCAGAGCTGTTCAAGACTGTCTAGTGACGAAGAATCTGTAATTGGGTAGGGACAATCCAGTCTGGGCTGAATTCAATTTGAACACAATGCCCTCTGCTTTGGCATCATTACAAACGTTTCACACTGAATAATGAAGCAGAGTGCAATGCTAATTCAGGATGAGTGTCACACTAACAATACTCATCCTAAGAGAAAATTTCCATGTTATCATTAATTATAAAACAAGAGCTCTCAGGTACGATGAGGGGGTAAAAAGTTTGGGATCTGAGAGACAACGCCAGATTGCCCTCAAACATTTAGTAACTGACCTTACTTTTCTTACAGTGAATCCATCTGAAACTAAGATGCTTCGTTGCCAATCGATTAGTGGACAGAGTTCCTTTTTAGGAAATTGCAAATACCTTATAAACACTGAAACCTTGCATGCAAGTCCGCACACACACTATGACTTAATGCAGCACAACAGAGGTCAGAATAGCACAGGCTGCAAATGTAAATATCATTCTAGAAAAAATGGGCTCAATAAAAGTTCATGTGTAATTTGAAGGAATCCAGGCAAGCAACAGAAGAGGGCGTCACTTGTGTTCAGTTTTCAAGTTTTTATCAACTGTCAAGATTGTGTAATTACTGTAATCACAGACGTGGTATCCACACTTTCTGTAATTAAAACATGATAGGTGCTATTAATAGACTGTGCTCGCAGATTGTGTCTAGTTCTCCCTTAGGTTGATGAGAGGAGTCAAGACTGGATGATGAGCCATAAGTGTTCCAGTCGGCTAAATACATCCTGAGGCTCTCTCTGAGCTGTTCTGCTGGAATATCTCTGTTGACCTGTGTGTGCATGGATGTGTGTGTGTGTGTGTGTGTGTGTGTGTGTGTGTGTGTGTGTGTGTGTGTCTGTGTGTGTGTGTGTGTGTGTGTGTGTGTCTGTGTGTGTGAGCATGCGTATATGTGAAAGAAACTGTAAGTAGATTTGTAAAGAGGTCTGATGTCTAAATCAACGTTGAGTAATACAAATTGTAGTAAACTTGTAGTTAAGTGCAATCTTGCGTTTCTTAGTATTCCACATTACATTGGTGTGTAATCTCAATTATGGGACTGTAAAATTTTGAATTATAATGGAGTGAATTTATTTGAATTATTTGAATTCATTTGAAGAAAATACAATTAATTTGATTCAAATGAAAAGAAAATGCTTTTGTGAACATTGCTCCAATAATTAGCTATATTTTAAGGTCCTCTAAATTGACATTTAGGAAGATTGAAGTGTGATACTTCATGTTGACAAAGCGCGTGTGCAGGATAAATCTGCAGCATTAACAAACTCTTTAATTATGAACCACCACTCATTTCAGGCACATCAACTATGAAAGAGACATAAAGCTCCCCAAACCATACGCAATCATGCTCCAAATTCTGAAACGTGTCCTTTCACTCCCTTAACATTCAAGGATTTTGCATGTCAACAAGCATCCGTTGGCATAACCAAAAAAAGCAATCTGGGGGAAGAATTTCCAGCCAAGAGGAGGTAGGGTAGCAAAGTTCTGAAAGCCGATTAAAAACCTCAAACTCTGAGCCAAATAGGTTTGATATCCTGTGCTCAGGAGCATTGGGTTGTGTGTTTACCAATCTCTGCACTGCTTGTTTTGTTGAATGTGCTGTCAGAATACACAAGCCACGATTGAGCAGAGCCTAATGACCTTCAGCAGTCCCAGTTCATTTTTGGTTTGAAGTGATACATGAAAATTATTGCAGTGTTTACTTGTACAAATTTAGTAAACCTCTCTTCCGCTCTCCTATCAATTTACACCAAGCCAGCTTAGCTCAGGCTATCTCAAGCATGGCTGGGAAAGTACCACACAACGGAGTCAATCCTGCACAGAAAGACAGCTGGGAACTGCTGCACACACACACACACACACACACACACACACACACACACAAGCTCAGCACACTCAATATAGTAAGGCTGGGCTGGTGCTGTAAATTACAAAATGCAATTCATTCTACACACAAACATACGCACACATCCATACAGTATACACACACTCGATTTTAATTTGTCAAGGTACTCTATTGGCATACATGGCATACATGTCTCATGTAGACACATTGGTGATTGTGCCTCACCGTTACATCCTGAACCTTAATCCCTACCTTATCGTGAAGGTAAATCTAATTAGAATTCTTACAATTACCTTTAAGATGTCTGGAACACAATCTGTACAAGTGATTACTTTTCTGGGTTTCCAGCTTTTTTCTGTTTCACCTAATCGGCTCAGTTTACACAAGCCAAGTCTTTATGTGCAAACTGCATGTGTATGAATTACACACATGTAACGTGTATGTTACATGTTGAGTGTTATGGAAGTAGAAAATAATGTAAACTGTTCTTGTCACTAATTGGTTGTCTTGCATTTACAGATCTTTCGGAAAAATCTTGAGTAAGTCTCAATGAGTACAATTATTATTCCATTATTCCATTAACATTCCAACAAAACATTTAAAAAAACATGTCCTTATATTCATTTCTCAGTCAGTTTGTCTCAATGTTAACACATTCCTTTAGAGAGAGAGAGCACAACTTGGACTATTTAAAAATCTACAGAGGGGCTGCACTAAAGTGACAACAAGATAGTCATTCTAATAGATTGTGTCTGTCTATTCATTCTCATTTGCCAAATCAGTGGATCATCTGGAGGGTCCAAATGTGTGCGGATTGAAGAAGGCTGGCAACAGAAAGAGGCTTCTGCTCAGCTTCTGTCACAGGCTGTGCAGCGGTGGGGGTGGAGGTCTGTCTGAGCTAGAATCTCCAGAAAACAGGGTGTAGAAGTCACCGGGGGACTGATTGTGTTACCTTGCTGTGTGTTCCTGGTAATTTGATTGTGGCGGGTCTTTGGTAGTGCCTCTAACAGGCTGGGACGGAAGCCAGGTGTGTGAAGTGATGAACTGCCTTCCAGGACTCTGGTGACTCCTCCTTCCATTTGTGTGCCATGCTCTTCTTTGTTCTTGCACCAGCCATGGAGGTGTGATGGTGGGGGCCAGAGATTACTGTTGTTAGTTTGGTTATTCAAGTATCCCAGTTTTACCTCAGTTTGAACCAGTTACTGTACACTAACATTTCACTGTGGTATCTTACCATGTTCTTTCAATTCACTTTTGTTTGGTAACATACATATGTCAACAAAAATTTGCAGTACTTGGCATCATTTTTTTCTTCTAAATTAAAAGTGAACTACTGCTCAGTCAAAGCACACATTGAATGTCTGCATTTTACTTTCATACAGACTTTTTTGCTGACTGATTCTTGATCTGTGGGTGGCTCACCACAATTTATTGCTTTATTCATGGCAACCGGGAGCTTCAATTAATGGCATATCAACATCACATGTGAACTCTTTAGTTCCATGAAACCTCAGCTGGACTATGGCACGGATTAAGGTATAAGTAAACTATTGATGCAGGAGATGGATGCTGTGAGCCCTCTCATTTTGCATCAGTGAAAATTTCAAACAACCCAAAGTGCATCTGGCATTCTAATGTGCCACAAACATGCATTACGTGATAATAACCTTATAGCAGATTGTGGTGTTGACTTGTGCTCTCTGAACGTGAGTGTAGAATTGTTGCAATTGTACAATTTAATGTTCAAAAGCTGACAGCTCTTTGAAGCAACTAGTATATATTGTACAAGGTCAGATTGAATTCTATGGTTCGTCATTCCTGACCTCGGATTTGTGTGTATAGAGGAGCCAAGACAGGTACAAATTGATCAAACGCATGTCAAGCATGTGTTCAGTGTCCCACTTGAAACGCTTGTTGTATGAGTAAAGGTGGTGTAACAGAGGCCGAGAAGCCATCCTGTAGTATTGCTTTACCATGTGAGGACATGTTACTTTGGCACTACAGTTGTGTAATTTGGCAGATATATGCCATGGGTCTTCCAAGTCTATTAATCTGTAAAAAACACCAGTTTGTCAGTGGAATATTGTGACAATACCTTGATTTCCTATAAGTGTGGATAAACACAGTCACACAGATGTCACCAGTCAGTTTTATTTCATGTAAAATACAAGGTCATCTTGATTTCCATTGGCTTCTGGCAAAAACCTTGAATTGAGGCCGTATGCATATGATATACATTAAAGTAATATGTATAATATGTGCCACTATAAGAGAAAGCAAAAGTAAGAAGTCAGGGGTCCACGTTAGCCATGCCTTTAATAAAATACACTTCGTAATGTCATGTATCTAATATTCATTGTCAAAATACAGCAGTCATTGTCAACAACACAGGGCAGACAAAGCTGCACGTTAAAGTCTGAACAATACAGATCTTAATTCAGCCTCTGCCTTCACTCAACATGCCTGTGTGATTTCCATCATAATAACTGTAAAGGTTTATGAGGCATTGTGAGCATATGTGAGTAGGTGTGTGTGTGTGTGTGTGTGTGTGTGTGTGTGTGTGTGTGTGTATGTGTGTGTGTGTTTGCTCCCAGATGACCACTAAACAAAACAGAGGGCTGCAAAAGTTGAAAGATTTACAGCCGAGGCATGGGCTTTCAGGAGACATGAGTCACACAGGAACATTAAATATTGCAGTATCTCTTCTATGCGCCTGCCTCTGTCTGGGTTTGTCCACTGTGTGCATGTGGGCGCATGCTCCTGTCCCCACGAGCATAGCAGCGAGTGTTTCTACACATTTGAGTTTGTGTGAATGTGCACGCATATCTCTTAATAGGGATATCATCCTCTCTCTTTTTTTCCCTTTACCCTTAATGGGTTTTTGGCTTGTTCACAGCCTCTGGTCATTAGCCAGTGACCACTGCAGCAACAGTGTTGTTCTGATCTGTTCTGCTCAGCCCAAGTCAGAGGAGCTTAGCAGCATGGTGGAGAATGGATGAGAAAGACTAAAAGGGGTGAAGATAGTGAAGAGAGGGGTGATAGATGAGGGAGACTTGATTTAGGAGGGGTGGGGACAGGTGATCGCTGAGAGCCAACAAGTGAAATGGGGGGTAAGAATAGGTGAGGAGAGATGAATGGGTGTCATAAGGGTGGAATGGGTGGATATTGATAATAAATGGCATAAGATGAAAGTGTGCTGGTGAAGAAAATATGGATAACAGGGTGGGCTCAAGGCATGTGAGGAAACATCAAACCTCCCCCCAAAAGACAACACTGATATATGAATACACCATTATATTATTAGAACCTCTCCTCTGTCTCTGTCTCTTCTCCTTTGTCTCAATACTCATTTCGACTATTCTCTCCCGTTCCTTTCTCTCTTTTCCTTTCCCTTACTCCTGAGTTTTCCATCAGTCTGTTTCCATCAGTCTAGCAGTATATTGCAGAGCAGTGTATTATGGCTGCCTTTATCTGTGTTACAGTAACTGCCTGTCCACTGATAACAGTAATCAATTACATCTCTGTTCACTGTGCCATTAAGCACTGAGGCAGACATTGCTTTATATAACACACTCTTCCAATCCCTGCACTTCCTTGGTCTCCAGTTCAAACCAGTGCCACCTCATTATTCTCTTTGAATCTCATTTCTTTGTTTCTTTCATCCATCCTGGGGTATGATGATCTCATCTATTTTTGGATCCCAGTTCCCAAAATCTCGACCATGTAACAAACAGCATGCTGTATGATTTGGACCTCATGACTTTCTGCTCTTGTTTTACAGCGTACTCTATAACCTTGTTCTGCTGTGTATATACTGTTATTTGAATCAAATACCATCTCTCTCTTGTTACCTTGCTGAACCCACCGGGTATCAAACAACCGGTAACAGGTTAAAAAAAAAAATACACATGGGCACACAAACATGTCTGTTTACCTGAATCAGAAACATAATATCATGGTGAAGCATTTTAGAAGGCTTTTATTAAAAAAAAACATTAAAAAAGTGCAAAGTATATATGTCTCTACAGCTCTACAATTTTGTTTTTTTGTTTCATATCAATGTAAAATTAGTTATGTATATGGCTCAGAGTAAATCAAAAATAACAGAAGAGGCTGTATAATGTTTAGGAAGAGTGCTTGCTGTACAGATCTAGAAACAGTAGTATAGGTGTAGTAGTAATAGCAGCTGTAAGTATAGGGTAGTGGGGGGAGTGTGAAGTGCACACAAAATTGTTCTATTAGCTTACATCTTTGTTTAACAGGGTTTGATGCTATTAAGAGTGGCATATTGTGCCAAATCCCACAGCTCTTAGTGAGAAGTCACAGTTGTAGAAAAGTAATGAGACTATTTTCTAGCAGCGGGAAGACATATTTCCCCACAACCTTTGCCTGGGTCCAGACCCTTGAATCTGCCCCCTCCGCAGAGTTGACTGATTTTGGTCAGGCATCATGACATAAAACAGCGGTTTCTCTGTTGAAAAAACGATTATCCAATGAGCGCCGCATCCGGTGAGTCAGACTAGCCTGTGATAGACTGTAAAAGACAGATGGTTCATCCATCCAGTCACCTGCCAAGTACTTTTTAAAAACGCCTGCCTTTTTCCAAACAGTTTCCAAGGATGACTTCTCAGATGGTTTTGTGTAACCATTCAGTGCCAATGCAGGAATTAATGTGCCTCATATGAGGCGAGGTGGAGAGGAAGGGTGTAACATAAAAGACGAAATTATATAAAGAACAAACATGAGCAATTAAAGGTTGATTGATGTGTGATAATCTGTGTTTAGTGCCTCACCCTGTGATAGGTTCCTCTCAGCCCAGTATCCATATGCAGTGTGTCCATACTGGACAATTTCCGCACATCACGATTTATGTTCAATACCACCATTCAGTCTTGCGAGGCAGCTGGATTTGCAAGCTCACGCAAGAATTCATCTTGCCAGGCTTCAAGTTATGTGCTTGTGGTCGATTGATGTGGGATAATGTGTGTTTTTTTAAGAGAAATTTTACACAAACCAGATAAAAAAAAGTTTTTTATATTATTGGCCTATTATCTGGGCTGTGATGAACTCAAATGGCTTTCCTGATGCATTTATTCAACCATTTAAATGTCTGTATGTCAAATCAAGTGTCTGTAAACATGTAAATTGTGTTTTGGAACAGAGTCGTTTGAAGTGGAGAGAGGTCTGAAGCAAGGCCGTCCTTTGAGCGCTGCTTTAAACATTTTATAAGTCCTTTAATTAAAATAATTAACAGCGCGCACGGTTACAGCCATTTCTTACACCGATGATGTCACTGTTCTTATAAAAAATCAGTTGGAGATGGATGTTTTAACTAATCATTTAAATTTGTATGAGTCAGCATCTGGAGCAAAACTAAACCATGTTAAAACAGATGGAGTTTGGATCGGAGCAGAGAGTGACAGACGCAATTTTAGTTTTTTAATCAATATTAAACAAGAAATTAAAATACTGGGTTTGACCATCTGCCTTCATCCAAACCTTCAACCTTCAGTTTCCACATTTTTCTTCCACCCAAAAAAATGCTAATCAAGTTAAACAAAAAGTGAGTCCACTTAGTTTGGGGTACAATAAGGGAAGTAACTAAAAGAAAACGAATGTATAACAGCAAAGGGTGAGGGTTAATTAAATATAAAAATGCAGCTGATGGTGAAGGCACAGAGGTGATAAAAATATTGAGGAATAAACATCTATCAGAGAGTATTGGAGATGTCCGGTGGCTTATCTCTGTTGGCAGACTTCCTGTGAGAGCTTTGGTTTCTTGGAGTTGTTTTGTAAAAACAAATATATGTCCAATGATTTATTGTGATGACCATGAGACACAACAGCACCTCTTGATAGACTGTTGGTCTAGACCATCTTAAAAGGACTTGGACGCCTATTCAATCTTAACTGCAACTCAGTCATGTATGACCTCACAGAAGAGAGGATGCCTTTGAAATGCCTTATCAGCATTGTGTGTTTAAAACTTTGGAAAACCAGATGTGCCATGGCTTTAAATCAGACTGCTATTGACAGTGACATGATAGTCAAACACATGGCTGGCTCTGGCTGACCTGCAGAGGTGGAGAACTTTGGATAAGTCTGTCTCTTCCCTGGCACATACTGGACATTTAATATGGAGAACACACTGAACTCTGACATCTCTATACACTTTACTGCTTAGCACTTGGTATTATTATGTATTGAACTGTATCCATGTTGTATATTTATGAACATAATCCAGGGTTTAGCAAAATCATCCAATATCTGGTTATAAATTTGGTTCCTCCACAAACCATCACAGCAGTGAAGGACTGTATTCTCCCATTCCTTGCTTTCTAATAATTTGATTAGTTGAAAATGTTTTAGCATTGCCTCTGTATCCACAGAATCATCCATAATAGCTGCTTTGGGAGTGGGAACCTCTTTACTTAAAGATACATTGAGCATTGTTATAGCAAATGCCAAGTTTTCCTCCTAACTCACTGTTGATGTTATGAAACTCAATTCCACTTACGGCTGAGTTTCAAAATGTAATCACTGAGCTGATAAGACTCTTGGAGATTTGGGCGCACTGTTGGATACTACTCTATGAGAAAACCTTTATTTGATCATACATGACACAGGCTACTATGGGCAGCCCCTGCTATGAGAAACATAAGTGTGCACTCGTTGCCTCTTCCTCCACTCTCTCTAACCAACAGGAAAAAAATCCCATCCTCCATATCATCTTCCAACCACAGGTGCTGAAGCTCAAACAAACACTGAAAAATGTAGCTGAAATGACACAGAGACTTAACTGCCTGACAGCATGTTCACTGACATTACTGTTATGGGGATTCACAGAGACTAAGAAGAGTTGTGAGTCCTTGCAATGAAAAAAGACAGGAATACAGAACGGTATTCCTCAGCCTTTTGACAGTCATTGGTTCCCTGTTGCAGTTAAACAGGTGGTCCACTCTGCATCTTCTGAAGTTTGAAAATAATTAACAAAATAATAATACAGCTCCACTGTAGCCCTGGACAGTTGAAATGCTACAAGTCATGAAGAAGCTCTAATGTAATTCCCTAGTCTTTTAAAACATACTGTAATTATCTCCTCAATAGCTGCTGTTTTAAACAAACTTAAACTTGTCATAATCCAAATGAATCTTAACAGAACCGACAGAGAAAAAGCCATCTGAGCATTCTGTGATCAAGACATCAGATTTGAGCATGCAAAATAACATTTCAAAAATAGATGGTATTCCACCTGCTTGCAGGATGCTAAGGTATTAATACGCCACATATTTCTTTGCAATTACTGTATGGCACTTTGAGGTAAAAGAGCATAACAAGACATCAGTTTTTTGTAAAATGAGACGCTAGATTTAGAATCAGGGGCATTCCAGCTATGATACACTTCCCTGAAGAGGAGTACAGGTACAGCAACCTCTAATTTCATGCTGATTCGTAATGACCCATCGCTTGATTTATCTTTGAGTGCTGGGTCAAACATTGCAAACCTCCCTAATAGCGACACTCCAAACGAAGGCTAATGACTGAGCAACAATAAACAAGGGAGCGGGTTGTGGTTTGTTAAAAAAGCTCCTAGGTGGATTGTACATTCATGATTTTGCCAATGACCCTGTGGCAGCCACTTAATATCAGTTTATTAATCCAAATTAACCTCAAAAGTAACACCGAAATATTTTATCTGCGTCTTATTGAAGTGTGATTGTGTCCTTTCATCTTAGATCTGAGTTGTATTTTGTGGAGGGCACTTAATCTTTTCCAGAGTTTTCTGTGTGCACTGCGGCAAAGCTACCAGAAAAGTATTTTTCTTGTGCAATGTTAAAGCAGCAGCTGGTCCTCACTAAACAAATTTTGGTGTTTTTCCCCCCCTGCCTGTGTGCACAAATGTGTGTGTGTTAATAGCACAGGGAGGGCCTGTAAACTCGGTGAGCCTGATGACCGGAAAGTTTGTCAGCACCCAGGAACCCTTCAAGCCCATCATCATCTGGACCTCTGTCATAAACCCAAGGTTTATTGTATATTTGGGTCTAGACATGCTCACCGACACCTCAGTCTTAAAAAAAATAATAGAAGCAATTTGATGGGACAGTAAAGCTGAAGGATCCAGCAAGGAGATTACTTGTACGTCAAAGGTTGCAGCCTTAAAACTGCGTAGGGTTGTGTTGAACCAACATGTTAGTAGAGTCACACTGTTTCTGAATTCTTTATCTAACCTTTCTAAAACTGTTCAGTGATAACCTCAAAGTACCTAAAAAAAATTAATTTTGTAGCAACTAAAAAAAGGGTGGAAAAGCTTTTAGCTTGAACCACATGTGTCTTTTCACTGCATCCAATGAGCTCTGAATGGGCTTCACAGGGCCAAGAGTTGATTTTGGATCTCTGTATCAGAGAGCTAAACATAGTCATGTTTATGGTCAGAACTGTAAAAACAAAATGCAAGCTGCTATGTGTGGCAGACAGTTGTTTTTGGTGTTGTTTTGCAGTAAAATGTCACATGAATACTATCGTAAAATATGCAACTGAGAGAAACAATGAACCCCCCCCTCCGTAAGCTCTTAGCAGCACTGGAGGGAGGCAGGAAAAGCAATGGCGGATGAGCTGCTGCATGAAAGTACCATATTTGTTTCTGCTCATGAATTTGGTGAAAAATGCAAAGTGCGTGTCTTATCACAAATGGTGTGTTGTATTTGGACAGCAATCGTATTCAAAAGATACTAGTTGGATCATGTATAATGGTGACACACACTAATGTCAGCCTCCTGCAATGCTGATTTATAGCTCACGTTGGTTGCAGGCTCATTTGTGTGTTTCTGCCCACAACAGAAGTTTTTTTTATTTTTTCGCCTTTTTTTTCAAACCTGTTTGGGTTGCTTGGAACATATGAGTCATGTTGTCACGGTACACCATGTTTTTTTTTTTATCTTTTCAAATCTCGCTGGCTTTTTCTGTAAAAGAATTTTGACTTTCATCCCACGTGTTTCACAATGGCTGTAGGGCCATTTCAAGATAAGAGGAAAACAGAACAGTCTAAAGCAACTATTGGATTTTTTACAGATAGGATTTTGACCTCCTATCACAAACAATGTAACAGGACAACCCTGTCTCCTAGAAATTAATTAACTGTTTAATTTTCAAACAGCAACAGCAAATACATTTGGAAGAAAACATAATGCTTACATTTTCTATTAACATAATGAGGAAGTGTTGTTAATTAACGTATCTGGCAAGTCTCAAAAAATGTTGATACTGAACGAATCACTAAAATATTCTAAGTAATTAATTAGGTTTCAGCCAAAATATCCCATCTTGCAATGTAATATCCATTCATAGTGATAACAGCATTGCTTACTGTACAATCAAAATGAGAACTGCATGATATACAACATATGAAATATAGCAAGAAATAATTGAGTAAATAAGCAATGCTTTTAGCTACATGATGACAATTGCAATGATGCTGGTACTCACACAGTACCCACAATATGGTCAGCAAAGAAGCAGCAGCAACAAAAATACTGAAAAGGGCTGTATTAGCTTGTTAGATTATTAAAAGATAAGGGGACAACCGCAGACAAAATTAGGCATGGACATTTCAGAATAAGTAAATAAAGTCACCTACAGTGAGCTGGAAGTTGCTGAAAATTAAGTCATGTATTTTATTATCGTCAAATCTATAAATGATCCAAGGGCAGCCGCGGGCAAGTGCTTTCCATGTTTAAACATTGGCGAGAACTGTCATAACGCCCCTGCAGCACCCCCAAAAGTACAAAGCTGTTGCCTCTATATTTTGTCATAACTGCAGCTCAGGAATTTGAAAGAAGGGGTCGTGCTGCCTCCAAACAGCTATTCTTGCCTGTTGGGTCGGGCTGTAGATCGCCTGAATGTTGAAATATATCTAATGAGCAAAAACATTAAGATAAGAAGATATCGGAGTGGCAGGGTGACAATAACTGAGGAATTAGTTAATCACAGACCCTTAAAAATCAGCACATGAACAAAGTCAGTATAGCAGGACAACATTTGTTCAAGATTTGTTTATACTGTCTCAGTATTAAGTGATATATTTTTCTGTCATCAATTGATCTAGCAAAATCTGATCTACTCAGGATCAGTATTTTTTCCCTTGAGACGGCGGCAACAGAATCTGACATGCATGTAATAGCTGGATTGGCTTTTATGTAGGGCAAATAGCCACCCCATTCAAGGGTCCTTGCACGAGAGAAGAGCTGAGCACCGTAGCTCACTAAGTAGTCAGACCTTCCTGTGGGCAGACCGAAGGTAATAGCAGATTTTCCAACAAGGCTCAGCAAAGTATCCTAATAATGTAGTGCGTACTTGAAGGCTAGAGGAAAGGGATGAGTACAACTATGAAATGCTGGGCATCTCCAATCACACAGTTGATGTAACGACACCTAAAGAAGGCTCAATGGCATGTTTTAGCGTCTTGCGACCAATCTCCTCTACACGCGCTTAGTGGCACTGATCTAACACATTAATCCACACTAGTCATCAGCTCAACAGCCATCATCAGAATCAGAGATGCAGTCCAGAGTACACTTAACAAGGAAGTGTACTCAAAGATTAAAGTGAAATCTTTCCTTGACCTCAACTTTACATGTTATTTTAAGATTGGACTGCCATAAATTTCCATTTTGAATGAGTTTAGGGTGAAGGTTATGAAATAAATGGAGTCAGTGCAGCATTTTACAGCATGGTGATAAAAGTGTGAATGCGTTTGTTTTGTTTTTGTCTTTGTTGCCCTTTTTGTGGTGACTACACTACCTGCTGGCGCTGGATTAGTTTACCTTTAGTCCTCTCCTCTGAAGCAACTTTAGACACTTTCTATCTAACAGATAGTGTTAGAGACACAGCCAGCATCACAATTTGTTTCCAGTGTTTGGATAACACACAATGACTATTAAAATGTTTTTGCTTTTCCGTCCAACGGAACAGCAAAGCAAAAATACTGAATACAAAACACTGGACTGGACTGAGTTGTGGACATAACTAGTAGATTTGATTATAATGAATATTTTATTAATGTTGAAGGAACTCTATTGCTCTTCCCAAATGAATCAATTAATTCTGTTAAAAAGCTCCCAGGATGTGGTGAACCGGTTGAAGTCTGAAGCAGAAAGGGGTCTGCATCTCCCAAAGCTACAGTTGTATCACTTTTTTCTTTTTTGGACAAATAGTAAAATGTATGTTATCACCAGAGAGAGCACCTCCCTGGTATCAATGTGGAATGGAGCCTCATTTCAAGAGCATGTCTCTAGATTTAAATATGACACTGAATTAGTTTAAGATACTAAATTGTTTTTATTGGACCACATCTAAAATGTTTAGACTTAAAATCAGACATAATGCAGATCGTTGGAAATGTCAATGATGTGAATGCCCTTTTTGTAGACTGTATATATGAGGTGATCTACTAGCAGAGCTTTGGATATGATTCAGACTACCATAATGGTGGGGTGGCAGGTTTTATAAACGAAGCAAGAACCATATTTTCATGAATGGATTATTCAGTTCAGTCAGGAATGATTCAGAATGACTGAACGTTATGGGACCAAAATGGGTGGTCTTCTTTGAAGTACATTAACATTATGAATGATGTGTTACTGCAACCAAACATAACAAAGGACAAGTGAGACTTTATAGATCATATTGAAGGTAAATGAAATGAGAATTAGTCATATTGGAAGACAAGTCTATGGAAAGCAGAACAGTAAATATGTGTGTGTGCAACTGTGCATGTTGTATACGTGTATGTATATTATGTGTGTAGGTGCATGTATGTATGCATATACGTATGCATATATGCATGCAGATGTGTATATTTATGCTTGTGTGGGCATATCTTCTTTCTTTTTTGTCTTTATATTGTTTTGTTACGATTTGCTTATTGAATATGTTGTGCGTTTGTTCATATAGCAAAATCAATAAAATGTAAATCAATGAAAGATTAGGTTGGACAAAAGTACTGTATAGTATCATCCTAACACAAATACCCAACAAATACCCAATATATGTCTTTTGTGTGAGTCCATTATCTGAATCCAGTCCTTTAGTATTCATAGTGTTTTAAAGCTCAGCAAATCAAAAGGGGTGCTTAGCATGAGCTTGATCATTCTAGGAGTAGGTCAAGCACTGCCTAGTGACCCCTTTCACTGTGCCTGATCACACAGACAATAACAAAATGGATCTCTGATGAGGACAGGCTTTTTCAGGACTTTTAGGGTCCATGACACCTTCAGACATCTATAAATCCCAGGTATCACTCTCATCAGGTGTGATGAGCTAGCTGTCAGTTTTCCCAAGGGACCTAACTTTGGAACAATACCTGTGATTTAGGTTAGCCATCACTCTCCTTCTTTCTCCTGCTCTCTCTCTCTCTCTCTCTCTCTCTCTCTTTCACACAAGATCAAACACACACACACACACACACACACACACACACACACGCGCGCGCGCGCGCGAGAGCTGTGGCCCATGGGGATATTTTTCTTTTGGCTGAGGGATCAGAAGGATGCGGAGCTGTGAATGCTTCAGTCCCGCTCTCCTCTGGTGTGCGCTCTCGCTCACACTGTGTAGGGAATTAATGACTTCTCTGTGGCCCATCAACAGCACAAAACACGTGGGGAGAAAACATAAGAGATGGAGTGTGGGGGGAGCAACCAGGGGAGTAGAAAATAATAGATAAACATGGGACCTTAGGTTGAATTCCTTGGCCATGCACAGTACTGCAGCAGAAGAGGAGGTAAAGGATAATACTAAAAGGCAACTAGAGAGCAATAGGAATGAAGAGAAAAGAACAATAAGTTGGTGCTGAGTCAGATTGGTGATATTGCAGGAAGAGGTAATTTCATTTTGGCTTCCCACCAGAGACCAGAGAGAAAAGAGTGAGGTTTAACACTTCATGCCCTTTCCTTTCACCTTCTCACATTCGAGTTGAGACACATACTGTATCTATCATTCATTTCATATTTTCTTTCTGTTACACACACCTACAGTGCATGTTGACACATGCAGAGCTTAAAGAGGAAACAGGAAATGTAGATAAAGGGAATAAAAGAGTGAATGAAAAAGGTTTGAGGGAAGGGAAGGGATGGGACCAAGAATTGTAAAAGATTCTTCATGTATGTAGCCTTTAAGAACAAAAAAACATCTCAAAGGACTTTTAAGCTATGTCTCATTAAATAATAATTAATTTGTGCGCACAATTAAAAATGAACCATCACACATCAATTGAATTGCATCTACCAGCATATATTAAATAAGGCCAGCAGTATGATATCCTCTGTTTTGCCCACGGCCCCCCATGAAGCCACCTATCCACCCATACCCACTATAGCTGCTTCCCACCTACAAGGCAAGGCAAGACAGGTTTATTTGTAGCACCAAGACAATCAATCAAGTGCTTCGATGATGACCCGGAAGAAGGCCATGAGCCAAAACGTGTCAGTCAATAAAGGTGTTCTACATACTACAAGTGTCACTGGAGTTTTGACCTCTTCAGACTTTTTCTCTTCTCTGTGCACCTTGGAAGTAGGTGAAGTTGTGCCAGAAACCCCTACTCCGCCTATACAATATTAAAGTGCTTTACATGAGACATAAAAGGCATTAAAAGTAACACAGGGCGATATAAAGAGACGATATAAAAAGACACATTTATATAAATAAGCTCATAAATTGAAAGGACAAAAGAGATGTCATTGTTCTTATAGGTTATATAGTCCAGGCTTAGTCAGAGAGGGATTTTGAAGTCTTACCAAAAAGATTTTAGGGAGACTTTGAGAGAGGATCTCATTTTCTCAGGTTTTATACAGTGCAAAACCTCTTTGATCCAACTATAGCGGGCAAAGGGGACGTCTCCAAAAAGTTACTTTTAACAAAATAACCTACTGAATCTGTTTCATCTCACAGATAAACTGAACACCTACACCTGCGTCCCACCCAGTCCAACATCTCTAAGAATCATATTGGACTATTCTGCAGCAGATGACTCGTGTCTAATATGGATGTTTAGTGTTAGGTCTATAAAGTGCTTTGGCCTTATGTAGTGAGGCAGAAAGTTGTGGCAGATGGAGTTTTAGATGACCAAGTTGTTTTAGGGCATGTAACTGCAAAGACTGTCTGTCTCGTCTTTTTTTGTCCTGTATTAGTGCTTCTTCCCTCTTCCTCATTCGTTGTGGCTCGAATTCCCAGTTCAATATGGTGAGCTGACGGCACAGTGACTGAAAAAGGTGCTGACAGTGTGTTGGGTCTCAGCAGGCAAGCCTAGGCAAGGTAGCTCCCCTGAGTTACCCTGTCTAAGCATTTTTTTTCTTATTTCAGGACTCCGTAGGCCTTTACTATCCAAAACTATACAAACAACTTTCTTTAACTAAAATGCTTCTTTTTATGAGCCTTCTCCTTTCATTTGAGCCTGTGCTACCTCATATGACTCGTCTCAGTCATTTTGTGACACACTGTAAGTTACTATATTCTATAGATACTCACCATTGCACATACTGTATGAGCAAATTTGACCAGAATTTGAGCTGTGTGTGCTGTGAATCCACAGCCTGAACATTTTCAGAAAAATAATTGCAATATAAAAGAAAACAGGGAAATGCATGAATTCAGAAAATCATGGAAACACATATTTTTTAGAAAATGTTAAAAGTCTTCATCAAAGGTGTAGTATATCCACAATTTAGTTTTTTACAACAAAAAAATACTTACAGTATATTTTATTTGTCCTTTCCTCTAAAATACCGAATTGTTACTCCTTGTTCCCCATAGTCTGTTTTTCTTTCGCTATACCTTAAAGTTGAAGTTAAATTGTGAGCTGTATCATAAAGTATTACCAATGTAAGCCAACAAATCAAGTGTTTGCCTCAGAAAGAAAAGGTTATAAACATCTTCCGATGCTACTTTGGAGACAGAATGTAGCAAAGGTTTTCTCTTGATAATTACTGAACCTACTGCAGGAGTACAGGCTGTAGTGGGTTTACATGGGTTAGATGAGTGGGCTACATAATAGCAAAGCTTGTACCAGCACTACCAGCAACTCTAAAATCTAAAATGAGTCATTGCTTATGCATGTAGGAATGAACAATTGCATGAACTCATCTACCCAGCTTATAAAACTTTATGGCCTATAACATACGTGAGTTATATGTTGATATTAGAAGTCACTTTTCCGTCCTTTGTCTAATCATCTGCTTAGACATCTTGATTTGTTTTTTTTTAAACTATTACACACTCTGCTGCATGATATAAACCCTTATGAAGCCTGGGGTACTTGTAGATGTAATAGTGTGTAAGCAGGTGAGTATGTGGTGTTAAAAGATTTATTTTGTTCAAACTGCCATTTGATAGTCAAGAAACTGAAACTCTTTTTTTCAGTGTTTTTTAGTATTAAGTTGATTATAGTATACTGTAAGAGTGGTTACATGGTCTGCAAACAAACCATTAATAATTAATGTAGACTGCAAAAACTAAAACTCACTTTAAGGAAACAGACATTTACTATTCATTCGAGGATGTTCTGCATTATCAGGAGACAAGTACACCATAAAAAGAGAATTACAAATAAAAAATAACAAATACATCAAAGGCAACAGTGGGATTTAATATCAACAACAGTACACAAAGGAAAGAAAAGAGAAAAGAAACTAAAATATAAAAAATGTGTGTGTGTGTGTGTGTGTGTGTGTGTGAGTTGATGGTGTTTCCGCAGCCATATATTGAATACGTACAAATAGATTACATCCAAAAGACTCTGCGACCTCTTTTACAGTTGGAGAATGAGCCTTCCATTGAGTCACACTCATTTTCATAGCTGCCTGTGTTTTAGGATGATGAGCACTGAAAGATAACTCACAATCAAAGCTGGTATGGTTGTTGGGCACTGTCACAGACATCGCCTCACACAGTTTTGATGCTATGTTGTTCGTTGCAGAACTGGGAAAAAAGGGAGGTATTCCAACATCATGTAGAGGCTGCAAAAGGGGTCAGTCAGCTTACCCCACATGACCTTTATCTTTGCTCAGTAAGAGCATTTCCTGATCTAATTCCACATCATCTTTTAACTTAACACTCTTAACACTTTAACTTAAACACTCAACAGTTGCAAATTGGTATAGAAAGGTCATGGTTTTAACCAGTGAATCAGTGCCTACAAAAAAAGTCTGAAAGTGTATAAACAAACAATATTGAGTGAAATTAAGAATAAATTGCTCCCCTATCTATGCAGAACCACAATTCATAGATCATTCCCCAAAAGAAGCTCATTGAAATTATGAAACAGAAGTCACGCTGATCAGTGAAAGGACATGAAGCAGCTAGAGAACAATCTCATACCCAGCTATGTTAATGTAATCGATACATTAATATTGCAATTGACCTATTGTATTGACCTTAACTTGACAAAACAACTTTGACTTGTGTAGTGTAAATGGAGTTGCAGAGCCGTAATAAAACCGTGAAACAGTAATGTCCAAACTGAGGAAGGAAGGATTTTTCAACTAGACTGACTTCCAGACTGAGTTTGGTCCAAAGACAAGTAGCGTCCAATACAACTAAAATTAAGCACATGTTGCGCATCCTCTGGGACACAAGAACTGCCAACCAGTATCTCCAATGCCCTTACATTTGCTGCCGTGATTGAACTGAAGAAATCCATGGCTCCTTTGGGTGAATTGAACACACAGAGTTGAGTATAACACTTTCTGTTTCTTTTCTCTGTGTCCACCATCCTGAGTTGGATTGATTGCAGAATTGACCTGTGGTTGCCTTAAGTACCGGAATTACACAAGACTGCTGACTTGAGCTGGCTCAGCTGAGAATTTATGGCACCAACACCCATGGCCACAAAGGCCAACTTGCTTAGCTTGGACAGCCTTTAGGTTTTCATCAGTCCCTTTCTCTGCTGAAACTGACAAAGCTGTAGTTTGAAGCAATATGTTCAAAGTCAGAGCGAGTTTCCCTTGAAGTAGAAGAGGTGGCTGAAGAAGGTTCTCAACTGAATTTAGGCACTGCTTGCAAAATAAGTCCTGGACTAAATCAAACTTCCAAAAATAAAAACAGAACCAAAACCTTTGACAGTTATTTTAAGGGATGGTTTTCAGACAGACGGGACATCCTGACAAAAATGCAGACAGAGGGATTATAATTATATGGGATTATGATGTAATGAATGTAATTAATCAAGCAATTCATTATACAGTTAATTGACTGTAATATACATGCATCATTACATTTTACAATAGCTGTATTAATGTGAGTTTTTGATCCTTAAACAAGCAGTGACACAATATTTAATGTATTTAGTAATGATCTTGCCCCACAAACTGCACTGGTAACAATGAGACATGCAAATGTAGCCTTGTCAGGTAATGTTGAGTTCTGAACTGCTGAAAGGCTGATTTTTACCAAGCAATCACTACCTGTTATCAAACAGTACTTTTAATGCTGCTTTTGTTGAAGAAGATGAGTTCTGGAGCACAGCAGGGCATAGATTAGCAGTGTATTTGCTCTAATGGAGTGATAATGCCCACACAGAAAAGCACTAGCATCTTTGAGTGACAACTCATGCTGTCTGTTTTAGCGCTTACTGGTCTGAAAAAAGGTCACTGGATCAGTTTTGGATAGACCTGGCTCCTTCAACAGTCTGTGGAGACAGCCAGATTGATTTGGACAATCTGGCTATAGTTCCCACATCCCAAAAAAATCCCAGTCAATAGCAACAGAGCAGTTTTAATGGATTAGCCAGCAGAAGGAAGGGAGAATTAAAAATAGTGGCAAGCAAAGGCAGGTACGTTGGCATCACCAGCTGTACTGGTTGGTAGAGAAGCACAACACAGAGGTATGAGTGCTATGAGGAAATCTGGCAGTCTTTAGAAGTCCAAGTCCCGATTGATCCAAAGATGAATGAGCCGTAATTCTGTTGCAGCAAATTATCACTTTCCAACTCATGACAGCATGGGTTTCTTGATGCCAGATTTAAGAAGACGTGAACGCATATTCTTTACTCAATGTCAGTTAATCAGATATAGTATGACATACAATTACTCATCAGGAATTCTCTCTTATGTTTTGCTTTTTTAGTTGGGTTTCTAGTGACCTTAAAATGCTTTGTCAGCTACAATTTGATATTTCTAAGTATCTAGAAATTTGTATTGATGCCAACAGAAAATAATCCTGCTTTTTGTCTAATTACAGTATTTGCTTAATTAGCATTTTGCTCCAAGCGTGTTATCCTTTTGTTTAGGTAATGCATCATTTAAAAACAAATGTGCACATGGTTTTGTGCGCTTTTTTCCAACATTTATGTCCATACCAACATTTGTGCTCTATCTCGTGGCTCCAGCGTTTGACACCCCCATCTGCCCCGGGTTATCAACAGTTGGATGCCAACTAACTGTCAACTTCCCGGGACCCCGCCATTACCCTCGCTCCACCACATTCTCTGTCTCTCCTTTTATGAACATCACATCAAACTGGAAGCCAACTGAAATTCACTGACAAACGCTTACTTACTTTATAAAACAGAATACTTTTTTCCTGAATTGTTGGCATTCATTATTCGTGTTGACATACATCTTGTCTTTCAAGGAGCTCCCATTTTAATAGATTCTCTTTTAAAATTTTACTTTGATTTCTTTCATTTTCCACGAGATTATTGGACAGTCAAAGTAAGTCAAAGTAATAACTGGCAAACCAGCCCATGTCACATGAAGCTGCCATACAGTCATATCCTAAAGCTGAGAGGTGAGAGTACTTGTCAGCAGCTTAGCAAGCTGCTGTAAGGTGAATGACGGATATACCCTATTATTTCTAAAGTGAAACAACAGCTAGATCCTCAGTGGATGTCCATGCTAGTACTGTATGACAGAGCTTCCTTCTGCAACAGATGATTTAACTGAAGATTAGGTCATTGCAGTTGCTACTGCTAAGTTAGGAAGTCCCATCAATATCATTAGGACTGCTGCAGCTGTAGTATTCAAGTCCTCTTAGACCTACACTAGTCCCTGCAACCCCAGGTATCTGAATTAGTACCAAGATTGTATTGTGACATTTTCACTTTCTGTAGTTTCTCTAGTTTTAAGGAGAGGAAAAACATCCTATCAATAAAAGACGATTTCTGCCATATTCTGCAGGCTGCAAAGTTAAAGTCATGTTTGTTCTTTGTCCACCCCAAAGTCTCTGAACAGACAGTGACTGTCTGCTCAACGTTGGCTTAAGAAGAAGGGACAGGACCAGTCCACAAGCCCTTGCTCACATACCTCATTGATGTGTCAAATATATCCTTCATGTAGCAAAATACTTTACAAGAAAGACAGAGTTACGTCCATATTATTGTGGATTTAAAAATGTTGTTTACTTGTTGAAAGATCCATCCAGATCAACTGATCATCAACTGGTGTTCCTGAGCGCCAAACAACACCCACACACACATACACATAACAGAGTGCTGTATCTAAACGCCTGCTTCATCTTATTGCAACAGTTGCTGCTATCTGTTATTGCTACCACTAACTGTTCTTCACAGGCCAGCAGTGTCACGCATTGCAAGCTAAAAACACGCCCTGCCTTCACCTATATGTCTTTCATATTGCTGCTGCCAGCCAGTGCTAATTACTATTCAGTGGCCATACATTGTCATTTTTTGCAAGCTGAAATGCCTCACACACAGCCTTCAGCAGTGAGTGATGCCAGGTTACTCAGTGTAAGTAATCACAGCCGAGGTTGCAGGTAACAGATAATTGCCGTCTTAACATTGCTGCTAAGAGCAGTACTTTGGCCATGTTTGTGGAAGGTTGACAAGTGCATCAGCATGTTTTAAGTGCTTTTGTTTTCCCCATCAACACTACAATGCCAGAGTGCATGTATCCATCTGGGAGACCATTGTCAAAAAGCTCAATTTATTGTGGTCACAAATGCTAGCTTAGTGTAGATGAAGGGCCAATACTGAGAGAAAAACATGTTTTACAATTCATGCGGACATTGTCTTCTCAACATTCCTGGGCCAAGGGTTATTAAAGGCAGATAGAGTCAGTGTCTGAGGAAGGATTTTTTGAGGGAGATTGACAGACAGTTAAAGTAATGGCAATCATACCACAATGTGAACCTCATCAACAGACATATTCTGTACTGTACTAGTCACTGTTGGAATGATTGCCCATCCACCTGGAAAACCAGCATAATCTCTCTGATAAGAATCAATAACCAATTATCAATGCACAAAAACAGCTTGTCCAGTATTTTCTGGACCTTGAACTTGGCAATAAATGTAATAGTAGTCTGTTTCCTACTACATGGCTGCATGAACAGTGTACTCTCCATCAAGGGCTGCAGTCAAATAGGTGCAAGTGGAGCGAAACATCTGGATCAGTAGTAGCCAAGTTTCCTTGCAGCCTCAAGCAGTAATAAAAACATGCACACGTACACACACAGCTGTATAAGCTACATATTGAATTGATCTTCACACAGAACTTCCTTTTGGCAGATTGTATGAAGGTGATATTCGGGATTGAGAGGTAATTTAGACAAGACTGTACATTTAGCCAAGGATTTAGCAGATTGTACACCCAGCTTTGCACCCACAAGCTGAAAAAACAAACTGTGCCCGTAATTTTTGTCCCTTACTATGAGATGAAGTCGGAATAGATGGGCTGCCAAATTACCCATTTTCCTACACTTACATCTGTAGCCGTAAGATCAAATGAATTAAAACAAGAAAATGGTAGAAAAGTGCTGAGAGTGAGGTTTGGAAAATGTTATCTGCTAATTAGCCACATACACCCTTGGGCTTTGAAACTGTGTGAGCATTTGCATGCAAGTGTGCATCCATATGTAGCCAAGTTTTGGTTCCAGGTTCCACATTAAAGCTTTAGACTGAAGACACGTCATGACATACAGTGTTGGCTCTTTCACAAACTTCTCACTGTTTCTCTGTTTACTAAAAGTAAAGCACTTATAGCACTGTATGGAAAAAATGTGGAACAAGCGTTCTTGTCAAATAATAATTTTTTGTTAAAGAGGAAAGATCTGCTACGTTTGCCATTGTCTAAGTTACAGCTTCTTTTATGTGAGGAGCTGATAAATTCTCACTGTCTGCCTTTTATTTTCCACTTCCTCCTTTCTAAATGTCAGTGCCGCCAGATCACTGTGCCGTCGTTCCACCCCTGAACACTCAAACGGAATTGAGGGGAGCCAAGAGGAACCGGAACAATTTGGCCTGATAGCACACCCTCTGCTCAACATTGCTAAGCGACCACCGTGAACTCAATTTCGTGAGCCTTCCCTTACCTAGAGGCTAGAGCTAGCGAGAGGGAGAGAGAGAGAGAGTATGCATGTGTGCGTTTGCGTGAGCTGAAGGCCAACCTCTCCACTGAATCATCCCAAAATCTGTGCAAGCTCTGGTCTGTTGGGTTTCAGTCTACACTTCTGCTCTGTATGTTCATGTGTGTATGGTATTTGTGTGCATGTTTGCGTGCACATGGCATTTGTGTGGTTCTGCATGAGTGAGAGGTCTCTGGCCCAACTAGATACCTCAGCTGTGGACAGTCACACTCATATTACAAATAAATGACAAATGATGGAGCATATTACCTTGCATGTGTGTGTGTGTGTGTGTGTGTGTGTATGTGTGGTTGGTCTCTGATGTAAAAACATCGAAACATGTTGAAACAATATATTAAAAATATAAACAAAGTCTTAAGGTGGCTTCAGTAATCCATATTGTGCTTTCATTTTACCCCAGCACTCAGTGTTAGCATATCTTTTTTTATTATCTATATATAATCTTTGAATAAGACTCCATCATTTCTCATGAATCCTGCACATGTCTACTGGGTAAATTGTCTACTCTTTTTTTCTCCATAGATAATGCACCAAAGAGCTATTTCTATTCATTTATTTCATATAAATACTATAACTATTCATCATTTTACATTCAGAATTGCCTCTCTCAGCCACCATAATCATTTTTTGAGTGTGGTTGGAAAATTGATGCATCAGGAACCTCTTTTTAGCACTTGATCTTAGCTTTACTCCCACTGATTTGGCATCACTGGCACTGCTTAGCTGAATATGGCAATCAAACACGGAAATGTAACTTAAATGGACTGGCTAATAGTTTATCTCTGACTGCCAGGAAACAGTTGGTGTATTCAGCTCGGGCTACTTCCCTCCAGACCAGTGTTGGATCCGACTGAATCAAATTATGTATTGTGTCCAACCACATAGACGGACATACAGGCAGGCAGAAAAATAAAACATAAAAAGACAGACAGAGGCACAAACAAAAACAAGACTACAGGCTTGACTTGAGCGTTGTCTAATGGGCACGTCAGGCTTTGCCCTTCATTGCTCATTCTGTGTAAAGAAATGAAAGTCTTGCTCTTCCTGTGCTCGCAGGAAAGGAACGAAGATGTTGCAAAAGTCTCACCAGTTTTAGATGTTCAGTAACAATAAGATGAAAGAGCACAGAGAAACAGTCTTTACTTATAACTGAGGACAGCTTAGAAATATTTCATACTGTAAGATTGTAACACTATATGTAACTGAATCAGGTACGTTATGTTTTGCTTTTCTTATCACCTGCAACAAGTTGGCCAACACAATTCAAACTACCTCTCCCACACTTCTCTGCAATCCAGTTTTAATATGCAAAAAAAAGAAGACTGGTGCTGGTGCAGGTGTTGTCTCTGAAATTACTGTGGCACACAAGCTATGTTGAACGACCAACAAGACATAATGTGACATTTCACAAGCAACGAAACAAACAGGAAGAGGATTCTGACCTTTTGAAGTTCAAATTTACGAATCAAATTGATACGCGCACACACAAACACACACAGACTGTTATCCTGTTTTTCAAACAGGTCATACTCCAGTGTGATCTGCATCCTACAAGAAGATGAGCAACAAAGAACATAATTCTGAAATGTTTATGTCTTTTTATTTATTGGATTTGCATAGCATTTTAAATATTTTCCATTATTTTCAGTGTAATGCAAACAAAACCATATTTTTACAACAGGAGTGTCTACAGAGTTGTGTGTGAGACAGAACAGTGGTGGGTGTGAGAAATAATGATTTTGTTTGTACTGTAAGAAAGAATATTTTGAGAATCTGAGAAACCATGATTCAACAGTAGTGCGTGGAAGAATTCATGTTTAATTAAAGTTGAAAAAGATTTGTTGTTTCATAAAACAGGAAAGCAGTTCAGCTGCTAATTGACTGCTGATATTGTGTGAGGCTACAGTGTATGTATGGTTTTGATTCTGTGTGGCCTAAATGGCCTGTCATTCCAGTGTTGTAGTTTCACATATAGACCATTACAACAGCCACCACATAAGACTGATTTCCGCCAACAACAACAGATTTTGTTTTTCTTAACAGAAAGGAGCACAACCTAATTTAATACTATGGACAACGAAAGGTAAAATATTCACAATTCCTAGTTAATGGGCTAAAAGCACACAAAACCACCAGTGTGGTCTTTTAAAGCCTGCAGCCAAATAGCACACAGCTTTGGAGCGACCAATAGTAAATGTTCTGTTCCTGAATATGCCCGGATATGAACTTGACCTTAGTTACCAAGCAACACAAGCAACACATTCTTTATTTCCTGTCTCAGTGCCTGGTATCTACTGCAAATCAAACAATGATGTTCACAATAAAACATATACTCTTCAAGTACAGACACATACATGCTTTAGTCCAAGTGTGAGAGTGAATGTTATCCAGAAGGTGCGTCTACACAGTCTTTTAACACCTCTGAATGGATGTGGAAAGCTGCCACTCTCATTAACAAGAGGGCAGTCCCATACCGTCTTTGTATTCAGAGTTTGGTCTAGGAACACTTTCCGAGTGAGTGGTACTGAAACAATTGGTGTGCCACTCTAATCTCAGCACTGCTGCTGAGCTTTGGATCTGGTTGTATTTGGCGGACAGTCTCCCCTTGTGGTGTGGCAGCCTGCAATGGCCCTGGTCTCTGTGGCACTTCATGGTTGCCAAATTTTGAGAGAAAGGTCATTTATACTGCAGACACAGTGGGAGAAAACACTCAGGTGTCTGCAAGAGAAGCCGCCTGTGTCATGCTGAAGTTATACATCCATTTTGGATAGTAGCTACTGGACTGTGAAGCCTTTTCAGCTACTGGTGCGTTGTATTAGCCACATAACAATTCCTTCCTCACAGTTAGCCATCTGTGCAGGAGCACAACTTATCAATGTGCTTTTTGCTACTCTGTCTGCACTGAATGTATCTACTTTTCCAGTTTTGGCATGCATACTGACTACACGGTATGTGTGTTGACAGGCATTCTATCCTGAACTGCACATACATGGACAAACTTAGCTAAAAGCAATATTATCACACATAATGTGATGAGCACCAGCAGTCCTGAAATAGCTGTGATTTGAAATCAGTTTCACGCTTAAAAGCTGTTCCAGATCACTGTTAACTCATCTACTAAGTGATGCCTTTTGCTTGAAGTAGATAGCAGGCAACAGGGAAAATGAAAAATGGATGGCAGGAGAGTGCTGTAGAAAAGAGAGCCCTCCAAACCCCCTCTGCCCCCCCCCCCAAAAAACAAATCCTGGCAACAACACCCACACACTTCCACTTGTCACACCACAAACTTCTAAACTGTATGTTACTAACACATGTCAGGAGAAGGGGACATAATGTGTAATATTCAAAAACATCGAGATATCAGTTGCATCTCCATATTGTACCAAATCTTCAACTTACTGTAGTGGGTATTGGCTTCTGTGGTTAAAATATAAATCTGATTTCATGATTTAACTGTAAATGAATACATTAATTTGAGAAAGCTTTGTAAACAGATACACTAAACTTTCGTGTGTTTGCAAGAACTCCTTCCTAAATACAAATAAATAACATAATTCTCCTTTTCGGTTGCAAATATGAAAAAAAGCACTCATGACAGGCCTGTGTGATCCCCTCTTTGATATCCGTTTCTTTTCTTTGTCTCTTCAAATTCAATTATTATTTATTTATCTATTTCACATTTGTTATTGTGAATCTTTTTGCATAGAATTGACAAAGTAGGTCACTCAATTAAACCTCTGCGCAAACACACACACACACACACACACACACACACACACACACTCAGACATGGATGAAAGAAAATTTCAATATAAAAGGTGAGGTGATTTATGTTGTGCCCCGCCTTGTTCCATCCACGCCAAAGTGCTCGGCCCTCAGCTTGGCAACGTGTGTCAGCCTACATTAGGTGGACCAGTGAACAATGGCCTCAGCCAGGAGCAGGTGGTGGTTACTTGAAACTCTGAGAGGAGGGTGTGCATTAGTGGGTGTGTGTGTGTGTACATGTGTTACAGACAGAGATAGAGAGGGAGAGAGAGAGACTGGTCTATCTGCCATCTGGAGCACCGGGACAATCCCAGGTGAGGCGGAAACTTGAATGTGCTGTTTCCATCAGTTCACTGACTGGCCTCTCTCCTGGATCCAAAGCTTTTTAGAGAGGACCCCGTGGTTCCTTGCTATGCCTCTAGTGATGGCACACACCAATTTTGAGAGTGTGAAATGAGCCATTACAAGGTGTGCAGCAGCCCCTCTTAAAGTGGATTGACCCAAAATGAGATCAGCAGGCCAAGTCAAGTCAAGTTTATTTATAGAACGTCTTCCACAAACATTGAAATCTTTTACGGAAAACAAGGGACACCATAACATGTGTGTGTGTGTCTGTGTGTGTACATGTATAGACCAGTGTGTTTATATGAGAGGACAAAACAGGATCTGTGTTTCTGAAAGTACCAGAAGAAGACAGAGATGAATGACTACAGCTGAGAGTCAAGGCAGGCTAATAGTAATGCTGAAGAAAATAAACTGGTTCTGCATCTGAATTTTCAGAACATCAGAACAAAACTGAGTCACACTTGTGCACTCTCATGTTGTGTGATTGAAATGACGTTGTTAGTATAGGTAGGCAACTTCAAATAAGCAAAGCTAATTTTATAAATAATGCATATGATGTTTGTAGGAGCCATCTTATAATCAAGCTAAATATGCTGTCTAAGGGAGAGAGACCCTGTGTCTTTACCACTGAGATATGAATACATGAAAGATTAGACATATTGTGATACAGTGCGTGATTGCCAAATACATTTCATTACATAAAACATCTGATAGATCCTTAACTCAATCACACTAGCCACACTTTGCCAGCATTTTACATATGCCTTACTAATTCATAACGCCTCTGATTGCAAAGCTTCTGATGTCCCTCCTGAGATTAGTCTTATGATGCCTGACATTACTTTTATACGTAAAGTAATTGCATAGTTCAAAGCTGTTTTGTGGGCTCTTCCATGCTGTTCTATTCTATTGTTTTTGGCCATAAAGCCATGTGGTCATGTGCACAGAGTGTTTTTACAAAGGACGACTTGCTCATTATAATCTTCTTATGTTCACATCTGTTTGTTGCAACAGACACTATTGTTTGCAAGTGGTCACTAGGCACTTTTATCTACGAAAAATATCCAAATACAGTTCCTCAGCCCACACTGCTTCTCACTTCCTGAACATACAGAGCTGCAGAAGGAACAGACACCCAAATAACCGGAGCAAACATTGCATACCTCAGCCGCGGGCTGCACACCTTTCTGCCAACGCTGCTGTCTCATCAACCCCTTGTATGCCGCTCTTTCTCTCTCTATTTCAGTCTTAACAGCTTTTTAGAAAGGGCTTAGACCGCCTCCACCCTCTGTCCCCTACACCTATACACTGCCTTGTCCCATCCCATCCCACATCACCTCTCCACCCCCTTCTGATTGGCCTCTGCAAGACAATCTTCAAAGCTCTGGCAGTTGTCAACCTTAATACTTCACAGCCCTCTAACCTGGATCATCACGATCAACAGAGCAGCGAGCAGTGAAACATTACCCAGTTCATGTGGAAAGGACAGCACACGCCCAGAAGCATATGTTTGCATGCTCTTTCTGTTTTGAATTCTGAGCCCATTCTACTTGTACACTGCAAAAAATGATACCCTGGTACCCTGATCTGGCTGATAATAATAAGGTCCATTTGAGACAAAGCAGAATCCTGGAAGCAATGCATTTCACGCCACATTTTCACGCACTGATATCACGAATCACTTTCAAATAGCTGATGCATTTTCCAAATTTTGCAGCGGCTGACTCAGATAAGTGGCAGCAGGCTTCCACATAACCTTCCACAACTCGCTGTTGCAGAGATTTCAGCTTTTAATTCTAACTTGTTTATATATAATGAATGTAATTTTGTTTTTATTTGGCTTTGAGTTCGTAGGGCAGGTATGTGTGCGGTCATTTTCAGCTTCCCACCTCTCCACAGGTTTTATTTTTGTGTATATGTGGGTGTAAGTGTGTTAGTATATATCTTATATCTTATATATCATATATATTTGACATAGTTTTATTTTTATTGTGCAAGCAAATAAATACATAAAAAAAAATAATAGGCTAATAAATTGTGCCACTGAAGGGAAATAATCCCATTGTTCCCAAAACAGTTCACTTTAGGAATTTTTGTCATTATCTGTGAAAAATTTTCAAAAACCTTTTTTCATGGAAAAGGAGGATTGGCTCATTCCATTTGGCATTTTTTCTGTTGAGACTCACACTAGTATTTTAACACTCAGTGAGTCTAAAAACTAGAAGAAATTGATATTCTTTGCAGTGTGTCTCAGGCGCTGACCCCCCCCCCCCCCCCCCTGCCTCCCCCACCACTTCGTTTAGCCTCGGGTCTTCGTGATTGGTTCACCTTTCATGTCCGTCAAAAGCTGTGTGGGCGGGACTCAAACAATCCACTCGTGTTCCCTGCACTGTGGATTGTGCGCCACAGCAGACCAAGAGCGGGGCAGACAGTAGTACAGCAGCGGCAGCATCTACTCTGTTACCGGAGGACGGCAGTTCTGAGTCCCTGAGGTTTACTGCTGTTGCGCAGAGTCCCGTAAACTGAGCCTGTTACCGCTGGTGCATCCCTGAAAATATCAGAGCATTGTTTCTTCAGGAGCGAGAACATTTCCGTTTTCAAAAGCAACACAGTCTCTGGGTCGTGAAGTCGGCTGTGTTAAGCCCTTTTTCCCAGAGACGCACTAAAGACGCACTCCAGAGGACTCCACCTGGATAGCTGACGAAGCCGTCCGGTCCCGTTCGAGGTCCAGTGTGGAGAGACGGAGAGGAGAAGTTAGCGCGGAAGGCAAGAGCAAGGAAGAAAGAAGACAGGATGAATCTCAAGAGTCATTTGATTTTCACCCTCTACACTATTTATGGGATTCTTCTGAAAGGTGAGCCTGGGACGAGTGGTGCACGTACATGCATGTGTTCGTGTCGGTGCGTTATGTGTGTGTAGCTACGCGTGCGTGTTACAGGCCAACGGCAGGGCAGGGTGAAGTGGCAGAACCGCGCGGGTCCGGGCAGAAAGATGCGGGGCTCTCTCTCTCTCTCTCTCTCTCTCTCTCTCTCTCTCTCGCGCGCGCAAGGTTCCTCTTTCACATGGACAAGTGTGTCTGTTCCCGCGCGCGTGTATACGTGCGTTGAATGTAGGGCCCACGTACGTATGCAAACGTGCGTGATGTGAGGCGGCCAGAGGAGAGAGAGCAGGTCCTGTAACATTTGGGATCTCTTGGATGGTAATGTTCAGGAATGAGGGGGGGGGGGCGTAGACACACACAGGCTGGCGTATGCGTCTCCTGCATCCTCGACCTCGTGTTGTGTCCTGTGCGTGAGTGGTAGTGAAAAAAATGAGCCCGCTAGGAAGACACACCTCACCGTGAAGTAACCAGCCCCGCGGTTGTTGTTGACTTGCAGCACTTAGATGAGTCAGAGACACTGGCAGCGTTTTTACGCACTGAACTGTTTGATGCTGCTGATTACTGCAGCTTCGGACGCTCTCAGACGCGCAGATCATCTTGATTGATGAATATTTTTTGTTTTGTTTTCTGACTTCTGTTTGTTGTTCAGGTGTGGTGTCTGTGGCTAGTGCGCACAGTGCCTGCATGAGGTTTTATATCGTCAATAACCTGTGTTATAGGAACAGATGCACAGACCTGATTGGAATGACACGAGTCTTCATTGAAAACTTAATCTTTAACTTTTTCCGGTACGATAGCTGATAATATAAAGGCCGCTGTTACTCTCAGATCAAACCGATATTTCCGACACTGCACCAGTGATGTCTGTGCTTACCTTCGAGTTTACAAGATGGAAATCAATTTGGCGACGGCTGAACTCGACTAAATGTGAATATTGTTCTGATCTCGGGATTATGTGTCATGATTACACGATAAACAGTTTGCGGTGGTGTTTAGGCGACAGACCCGGCTGTAAACAGAGTAAGGTGACATTGGGGGTCAAGGTCACAGTGCATTGCGCGTGTCTGTTTGTGAGACGGTTCAGTGCGTTTTGTAGACATGCTATAAAGTATAACTGGAATAGATAAATAACAGTGAAAGAACATGAATTAAATAAAACATAAAAATAGCATTTGATGAAAGAGTGCCACCTTAACTTTTTAGGTTTATTTTATACTTATACAGCTAATCTGTAAGTGTCTTAAATGGATAAATGTGCAAGTAACAACAGAGAAGAGCATTTGGGCCAATGCAGTCGGCTCTGAGGAAAAGACTTGTGAATTCTGGGGCTGCAATCATTTAGTGGGTCTGATCAGTGAATGCAAGTATGATTTATTATAGCTCAAGTTGGTATTTGATATTGTAAAGCCTTGTGTTCATATCGGGCTCCTATTTTGAAGATGCATACCACATCTCATGCTTCAGCTGCTTCAGCTGCGTGGAATCGATTTGTCTTTTGGAATACTTCCACTTTTAACAAATCTGATACAAAGTCACGAGCACAATCCAGTGGTATTTTATGTGGTCATTTCTCAGTATGCTTAAAATACAGCGTAGAAAACAATGTTAAGCACTGGACGGCATTCAAGTCAAGAGGCATCCGAGGGCAATATGACAAAAAATACCATTTATGTGAGAAGTTAAAGAGGGAACGTGTCTTCTGTTCCTGGCCTGGTACATTCACGCTGTGTGTAACGATGGCAGGGGGGTGATGGATTTACTCTGAAACAGCTGTCAGTCTTAACAGCAGGGCCGCAGATGCCACACTGAGCTTCAGTTTTGTGATATAAAGTCCACTCTATCCCGCTCAAATCATATCAAGATGTATTTACTGGCACTGGATAACAAATCTATTAACATGAAAGTCTTGACTTTAACTGATGTTTTCCACACGAGTGAATGAGAAATCCCAAATGAGAGATCATTTGTGCTTGATTCCCTTGATCATTTGTTGTTGTCTCTTTGAAGTGTATGTGTGTGCACATACAGGAGAGAGAGAGAGAGAGAGAGAAAGAGAGAGAGCAGTCCTTTCTTGATAACCACACATGATTGAGGCCGTTCTTGACTAAATGAATTGGTATGTAATGAGGTATCCTAGGGTATCTGGTATATCTGACAGCTCGCACTGCAGCATTTATTGACGTTCCAGAGCCTTTCTTTTCCTCTTTATCCTCCTAAAGGTGGCGCGCTCATTACAAGTGTGTGCGATTGCATGCATTCCTGGAAATGTGTGCCCTGTTTGTATAACTTATGTTTGAAGAGGCCTAAGCAAAGACATAAGCATGCCAGGAAACAGCAGAGCGCACGTCAGGGCTCATTTCATGTGTGGCTCCACACACACACACACACACACACACACACACACACACACACACACACACACACACTCACATCAGCCTCCTTCTCTCTCTTCCTCTCTCTCGCTAACCCTGAAGAGGATAATGCTAGGCTGCTTGATTTGAACAGTCATCTCTCGGTGCAAGACCTATTATTGTATAGGTTCCACACAGCAGGCAGGTCAGCCTCCTCCTGAATGAAGTGTATCTAGCCGAAGCCATATCCGTGCGCTCTGTAAATGACAGCTGTTTCAGCCCCTCTGGCCCGCTGCCAGCTGGCATCAGGAGATCCAGAGACACCGAATCTCTGTCACCGACTAGACCTGCGCGGTATATAGTGTGAATGTGAAGTGTTGTGATGGAGGTTGTTGTTTACCAACAGCCCGGGTTGTTAACATATTATCTAGTGTGTCTCATGTGCCCATGCCGGAGCCAGAGAAAACAGCCTGTTATGCAAATGGGCCTCTTACGTAAAAGCTCGGGGCTGAGCGGCAGGCGATGGGCGATGGAGGCAGAGAGCGACAGAGAAAGAGGGAGATATTCTAGAATAGAGGAGTTGATGTAAGAGTAATGTGGGAGGAGAGGTGTGGAGGAGGAATGTGCAATCTCCCCGGCTAAAGTGTGTGATATGTGCACTGGTTGTTGTTTGCTGTTTAGATGCCTGTTTATCTCCGCTGCTCTGTCTGTTTCCTGTCGCTCTGCCCGCTTGGTAGTCTGTTTTGAACTCTGATCTTGCTAGCCTAAATACAAACCCCCGCTGAGGGATGTGTTTATCCCTGCAGTGAGTCTAAGCTGCTGAAGGCTGACCCTCCATCCCTCTGTACTTCCGTCCATTCCTCCCTCGCTTCATCCTCCCATCCTGGTGTGGAGCTTTGTACCACAGCAGCGTGGGAAAGCTTCTGATAACAAGCGGCCTTGTGTGTGTGTGTTTGCAGAGCCACTGATTACACAGGAGAAACAAGATGTTCTCTCTTTCTTGCTCACTTGCACTCTCCCTCTCTCCTCTGTGTGTTTTGCGAGTGTGTTCATTTCCATGGCCGTGCCTCGACAGGTGGAACACCTTAAAATGATGCCATGAAGCTTCAATGCGGAGAATCCTCAGTAGAGCAGCACTGGCTCAATGTGCATCACACACTCAGACACACACACACACACACACACACACACACGGAGCTCCACTGTGGATTCATTGCCGCTCTGCCAAGGGATTTCCCATGATCAAAGCCACTCTTTTGTTAGTCCAGGTGTTAAAAAAGTTAAAACAGAAAGGAGGAGGAGGCTGGAGGGGGATGTGGTTGGATTCGGAGCTTACAAGCTCTTCATGGCAGAGCAGAAATGTGCCTCTCCAGAACGTCTCCAGAAACACCAACCGGGAACCTGCCACCTGTTCCAACTCTTTCTCATATCAGCAAACTGGTGCATTTGGGGCAGGTTTTGCTTTGGAATGTACAACTATGTCAAGTTAAATACAGACGCTCTTACAGTGTGTTTAGACATAGGGATGTAATGAGGCAGGAAGAGGCAGGAGGCCAGTCGTTGTTAAGCTTAATACACATGTAGTCGCAGATGGTGATTCACAGGTGGCAAAAACAGAACCTAGCAAGACACCATTGAGGAGTTAAAAAGTTTTAAGCTTTATGCAAATATCCTTCAATGCGCACAGTGCCAACCAATAGCTCAGCTCCCGAACCAGCTCCTAGGCTTTTATGAGCCTGCAAAATAGGATGCAGCCACACCGAATGACGCGGCACAGACTGCAATGCCAGCCAAGTCAGGCATCATTGTTTTACTATGTCATTAGATATAGAAAGGTGAGAAAGAGTTTACCAAGCAAGCAGTAAATTAACTGGTTTGTCAAGCAACAGTAATCTAATATTATAGGCCTACTCTTTATATGTCATCATGGCAACCTCAGAAAACATCTGCCAAATCTGAACTCTATGTTTAAAGTGCTGTGTGTGCTCATTGCTAAATATCCCCAAAAGCTACAGATTCAGCGAGAGGCCAGATTCAGCCTGCTGGTATGTCTGCACACACTGGTATGAAAATGGTTATCTGAAGTTTCATACATAACTTCTAGGTTTCCAGCTCACCCCATTGTGTGGGCACACACACACACACACACACACACACACGTCCCCTGAGCTTTAAAGCAGTCATTCAGTTTTCTGAATTTCTGCACTATAGGGCTTTACTGATCCTGGCAAGAATCTCCTGAAAATAGAATGAATACTCTCGGGTAATTGGCTGTGTGATGGCAATGACGCACCATCATGGGTGGTTGTGTTAATCACTGCACATTTCAAGCATACAAATCAACAAACATCTATAATTATGTTGTCAGGCTTAAATTCAAGAATATGTCACATTTATAAGATATCAGTTTAATTCTAATAAATGGTATATCATTTTAGCCAAAGTGATATTATATATATGTATTATCTAATAGAATCATATGTTGGTGATGCTGTGAGCTAATGGCTTCCTGGTTACAAATACAGAACATGTCAAACCACATTTCTAATCCCCAAATTAACATTTTTTTGTAGAGAATCAACGCAGAATAAATGTAGATTTTTATTTTGGCATCAAGACTGTGTTTCACATTTCTTAAGCAGAGTGTAATTTAAAGCCAGCCCAAAGCGAGAGAAGGGAGAGATCAAATGCAGTCTCCCATGGAGAAACGGTGAGAATACAAGCCCACAGGTGGATTTGGCTGCAACAGCAGCAGCGGCAGCAGGCAGCAAATTTGCGCCCTAAATAAAAACCTCCCAGTAGGTGAAAAAAGTATACAAGCTCCGCTAACACATCAGCTGATGGGGCTTTTCTTCAAAGTTAACATGTACACAAGTCAGAATATGAACTAATGCGTTTACAGATGTGAGGTGCTGGAGGTTGTAAAAGTGTTTTTATGAATGGTCAACTTGCTCTGCACTATGAACTACAGCACTGATTCGATATGATGCATCATTCTCAAAGAGAAACTTAGGGATTTATCTGATACTTCTGGATTTACAAGCAAACTTCTCGGATGTTTGGCTTCTTTTGTTTGAGTCAGACTTCAGCTATTAGATATAATCTGCCCGCACAAGTTACACACCAGTGCATATATTAGTAAAGACATAGACTGTGTTATTGAGTGTGAGTGCATCAGCCTGTGTGTCTGCGTACACACATATGTGATGTCTGTATTAGCATTGAATTCCAAAAGGATTAGCGAATGGCTAATCTGAAGCTCCAGTCTTTGACAAGCCATGTGTCACTAATCTCAAACACTCTGGAAGACAGAGACACAAACACAATCACCTTTTGGATTAAAACTCTTCATGCAGAGGGTGTTGTAATCTTTCACTCAAACCAGGAAAAGGTAAAAGAAAGTTCGAACTGAAGGAAAAGAGAAATTAAGAAAGCCCAATATAATGACATTATTTTCTGCCCCCCTCTCTCTCCCACATACACTCACATTTATGCAGACTTGCAAATAAGCAAACAAATGAAGTGGATTGATTTAACTTGCACTTTCAGTTGAACCTAATGTGCTCTACAGGTTCATGTATCGTCCCCTCTCTTAACAACTCTTTGCAAAGATAATGTTCTTTTTATGTTATGTGCCCTTTCATCTGACAGCTCCCTTTCACGCAATTCTCCCAGGGGGCAGAGTCTGGAGACTTGCTAGTACATGTTACAGTAATCATTTTCTTCAACAGAGATAAAGATATGGACAGCCGTGACTCTGCCTACTCCCTCTGCTCTCCTGCCCCAACTCTGATATTGTTTGGGGACTCTGTGTCTGTTCTTGACAGAAATGAATTCAGCCAAAGCAAAGTAGGCCCATTGTGTACAGAAACATTCTTCCAGACAGTGTATATGTACACCAAAAACACCACACTCCCGCAAATACACATGCACACTTATGCACACAAAAACCCAAAGGTGTAAAGACACAGCAGTGAGAAAACAGCAGACAAATCTTTTGTTTTCAGGGACTGCATTTGCTGGACTAAACATAGGATGAAGCTTTGAAATCGTCTGTGTCTACATATATATACACACACACACACACACACACACACACACACACACACACACACATTTTTCAGTCAAATCAGGCTTGACAGGAAGAGTAAATTAGCATGGAATATGCTGAAAAAGGTTGGAGGTGGAGCAAAAAGAGGGAGAGAATGATAAAACTTCTACATCCAGGCCACTCAGCTTTGGGGTTGAGACAGGGACGTACCACGACATCTCTTCTTTTTTCATAAAACCATTATTGTCTGTATAGCCAAAGGTCCATTATAGAGTAAATCCAGTCAGTTCACAAATGAACCCATATCTGCAGAAAATCCCACAGGTGCTCCCCCAGTGGCTATTCATAAAGTAAGCCCTTCCATAAAATAATCCCTAAAATGAGTTGCATCCCTAATTTAATGACGGTGCTCATTTCCTCCTGATGGCTATTACACATTTCTAATGGATACTTGCACTTGTTCATATCTCGTTGCTGTTATTTTGTTTTAAATCAGCTTCGAAATGCATCTTCATCAGCTATATCTGCTTCGTTTTAACGTTATGGCTCTTTTAATGTTGTGCAAAACATTAATTTAGTGCTTGATTGCTTAACTTGTACTTATACAATAACAATATGGAGTTATGTCATGGTCCTAATTGAAAAGCAGGATTTACTGCATCCACAAATACATGTCTATGCACTTGTTTTAGCATCGTGGTCTCAAAGGAAGCCTAGAAGTAGCTAATGCTAATTGAAATATAATTCCCCAAAGACACATGTTCATGTTAATTGACTTTCTGTGTGTGCCTGTGTTTGTGTGTGTGTGTGTGTGCACTTGAGTGTGTATGTGTGTATGCTTTTGTATTCGTATTATCGCCAGAAGTCACTTTCTAGTCCCTTGTCTAATCATCAGCTTGAGGGTCCCCCCACATCTTAATTTGGTGTTTGAAAGCTATTAGACACTCTTTTGCATGAGCACCATTTCTATACACATCTAATGTAGTAAAACGATGCAGTTAGAATCCAGTTTTGTTTGTCTTAAACTCAACTGGTCCTTCCATTGTGCACACCGTAAATCAAAGCAGTTTTTTACCGCCGTGTTGTTTCAGTTCTTATATATCAGGAAAGTGATAATGTGCTGAACATTATGGCTGTAGATGGGAGAAAATGGAGGATCTATGGTAGGCTGTGTGTGTGTGTGTGTGTGTGTGTGTGTGTGTGTGTGTGTGTATGCGCACAGTTCTATGGGGGTGTTTACATGTGAAACCAGAGAGAACACACATTGTATTTAAAGCCTGTAATTAAGTGATTACTTTTGAGAATTACAAGTGTGAAATTTCATCCAGTTGAAAAGGTTTCACACCCGTACCCCTGTTAGGACTCACGCACACGCACACACACACACACACACACACACACAAACGCACACATACACACACATATATGTTCATACAGTGCATAATACAGGAACATCTTTGACCTGAACATCAGAGTTGCAAACGGACTGAGCTCTCAGAAGAGGTTTCTTTGGTGCGCTGGGTATAATTCCGTCTTGATCTGTGTAAATACAGGCATTCAAGTACTTTTAATTTACCCATTCATACAGCCTTGCCTCTGATCCTCTCTCCGTGGCTCTGATGTCATACTGAATGATATTTTCCATTTAGTTGTGCTTAGAGTTGTCTATATTTTTTTCTACCAGTATGGATCCTGTTTCTAAGGAGTGTTCCAAAATCCTATATTGGTTCTAAGTTTGGAGTCTGGCCGCTCTCTGTGTAGAGATTGCCACAGGCCTGTTGTAGAGGGGAGGGAAGATGGAGTCAAGTGAGACAATTTATAACAGTTAAAAACCAAATGAACTGAGACCCTTGGCTTGGATGAGCGAGCAGCAGCATACATAATGCGCCTTAGGGATTTCTTCTCCACACACATTGTGCTGTGTGCAGTGTGTGTGTGTGTGTGTGTGTGTGTGTGTGTGTGTGTGTGTGTCCATGCTAGCAAACACATAGCACACAGAAACACACAGCACCTCCACCATCTGTCTCTGTTTGCCACATTGCAAATCCATTATATGCTACACAACATTATTCCCCCCATCCTAAGTGGCACACACCCCTGAGCTTACTTCCACTATCCTACTCAGTGGAACGGTGACAATTTGCCACTGCATACACATCTTTGTTAAAGATGCTGTGGCATGTTTCCAGCTGGATTTTAATACATATTTTCATGCTCCATTTGCATTTTTTGTAAGTTGGTGTTTAGCATTGATGCTTTGAGATTTTACAAGCCTGTTTGCTTGTTCCTGCTGCTTCATGTGGGAATTTGTGTGATGAAATATTTTCAACTGGTCTGTGTTGAACTGACACTGGACTTTAATAATCCTGCCTCCTCCAGAATTATTAGTTTTTGCATTTTGGCAGACAGATGTAACACAAACACACACACACACACTCTCTGCATGAGTCTGGCTAAGGTTTGGCTCAGTAGTTTTATAGCTAACTCATCTCCAGTTCTAATCAAAAAGCTTCCCCAGTCCTGAACCTCCTGCTGAGGAAACAAAGAAGTTATTATGTTTTTTAAATGGTCTCCAATTACGGGTAATTTCACTGCCTATCTTAAAGCTATTTGCTTTTCTTTCACTTTGCTCCGGTTGGGTAGAGCAAGCATTGTGCTTTGCAAAAACGAGTAGACAAGTTAGACATACAGCAGATGCATTGTTTTGGAGAACAGAATGGCCTTTTCTTTGCACTCCCTCTCTGTCCCTCCTCATCTCTTATCATTAGAAATGGGAAAGTTAACTTGATTCCTCCTTTATCTTCCTCATTAGTGTTTGTCTCACAGGGCACTCAATTACTCAGTCCATCACTCTCCTACACCCACAAGTCAAAAGCTTCCACTGGCTGAAGTGAGTCAAAGTTCTCATGCAGCTGGAATCCAGTAAGACTCATTAGTAAGTATGCTTAATGTAAACATTTTCAGTCCACGATGTGAGGTTTTCCAGCACTGCTTGTGGGCTTTGAAACAATCTATAAAGACTATATCCTTGTTAGTTGGCAGCCTGGTGCAACATTTTTTTGCTTAC
Organism: Enoplosus armatus; assembly: GCF_043641665.1. Classification (NCBI taxonomy): domain Eukaryota; kingdom Metazoa; phylum Chordata; class Actinopteri; order Centrarchiformes; family Enoplosidae; genus Enoplosus; species Enoplosus armatus. The sequence goes on from NC_092192.1 coordinate 13,022,132, forward strand.
ATAACTTTTACATCACTAGACAGAGCCTTACTGCTATGGCATTTCATCATTGTAAATGTTAATCTGTGGCCCACCTTAGAAGTGATTTTAGCACAGCTGGATTAGTTTTGATGGATTGGATTTCAGTTGTAACCTTGGCTGCATGTTCTGGCTTTTGGCAGCAGTCATTTATTTTTGGATTGTGTGACATTTCAATAATAATAACAGCATTTTTTCACTAAAGAATTTATCAACAGAATTGTTCTTTTGTTTTTTTTTTGCTTCTGTTAGTGTTCTTGTAACAGCTCATATCATCTGACCATTTCACATCAAAATAAGAGGACTAAGAGACTGTCTTTGCAGAAACTGACCCACGTGAAATGTGGAATACAAATTCGATTTATGAATCGTAAAGTAAAAGACTTTGGAAGTTTCTGAATCAAGCCTTTTGTATTGCTATTAAACGCATTTGTGCGGCTGAATTAAGTAACTTCCTTTTTGGAGATTTTCCTACACTGAAGGTGTTTTGTGACATTCTCTTTTTGAAACTATATATTTCTCTTTCCCACTGCTTTCTTATATCCCTTTGCAAATTCATGCTATGGCTACAATCCCAGACTAGTTTGCCAACATGTTTATGCTGCTGCATGTGTATCCAGTTCAAATGGACCAGCTAATGCTAATCTCTGCTAATCCTCTGAGAAGCACCCTCAGAGCAACACTATCATGCCACTCTGTCGTTGAGATGGATAGTGGAGGAGGTGGGGACCACAAAATGGTGAATGGAGATATCAGCATAGCAAATATTAAACACAAATCCTCCCACCAGTGGTCACCTTCCAACTCCTGCTTCTCCACACACACACGCACGCACGCACAAACACGTACTCACACACAGAGCTGCAGACATGAGCTATTACTGAAGAGATAGGCCCAAAATCTCCCAGCACGGCAGTAATAATGAGACAGTGTTAACCACAGTTGCACTGAGCTGGTAAATGGTAGCCTACTCTCCAGGACTAAGCGCTGATCCTAAGCCCTTGTCGTAATGCACTGGTCACCCTAATCCTGACCTTATTAAAAGTGAGCCTCTAACCAAAAAGGAGCCATATCTTCAGACTCAATACAGCTTGTCCTAGTCCAGCCTGCTTGAGAGGGGGGTGACCTTCACATGACATAATCCTGGAGCCACCTTTTAGGCATAAAAGGCACCCCCATAGGCATTATGATCAAAGAGCTGAGGTCACTTCAGGGTATGAGTTTCTGATAACTCTGATGGCATTTATGAAGAAAAAAAACAACTAATTGAATTCTAAGAAAAGTGCAGTCTGTAAACAGAATCCAGAAATAGTAAGATTGGCTATATCTGAGATACTCTGTTGGATATGGATCATTTCCATATCCATACACTATCGCAGAGCAATGTGATACCCTGCAATACAGAGAGTAGTGCTCCGTAACATATTGCACATGACAGCAAGTAATAATTTGACCGTAATATGAAATAATGAGAAATTTTCTGTCAGCAGTAAATTTACACCATTTAAACTACATGCTCATTTCAACATGGCACATATATAGTGATGACAATGTTTTTTTTTATAGATCTTTAATGAAAAGTTGTAGTTTTGATATAAGATCCTGACATCAAGGCCTACACTAGCCTTGATGTCCTCTTATGTCCCACATAATGCAGCTCTACTTCTATGTAACTCTGAAAATAATCAGTAAAAGATAATCATGAATGTGATTAATTGCAGTCTTATCCTGTTCTCTCATAAACACATGGTTCTGTCATTCTGTTGGACTGGTGGAATGTGCTTATTCCTGCATATATATAGGTCTGTCCCTACCATAGATAGGAAGTGTGACATTTAAATTAATGACACTTTTCCACTTTGATGTAAGCAAATCACTGACATTATGGTGCATGACGTCTGTACATGGTGATGCACTGTAAGGTGCCTTTTGAAACAGAAATATCATTATATCGAGAGTAGAGCAAGAAATAGCAGAGACTACTGTTGAATGTTCTTGTGAAGCAACTAAGTACACATTTATTTGCTAATTTGTATCAAATTAGGCCTTTTAAAGTAAGGATGACGCTATACCAAACAGAAATATTACTTGAACAGCTTGCAGTGCTTTCATCCCTTTCCAGCTTGATTAGAAAAATTAATAGCATAATCCCTGAAGTCTCAGCAGTTCTCCTGATATCCGGTGGGTACTTGTCATTCAAAGGAGACCACATTTGATAGAAGAGATAACAGGAAAGAGAAAGGTGGGAGTAACAAAGCACAAGCAGACAAAGACAGCAGAAAATGCACCAAGGGAAGGTGATGGGTTGTTTTGAGATGTTATGTGAGTATATGTTGTGCCTGTGGCTCGGCTGGGATCCTGAGTGACATGTTACTGGCCACTGCTGTGCCAATGCTCTCTTAAAGCCTCGCTGTGATAAGATGGGATGAGACAGGGACGAGGGTAACAGCAAAACGTGTGTGTGTGTGTGTGTGTGTGTGTGTGTGTGTGTGTGTGTGTGTGTTTGTCATAAATGGGTTGAGGGTGAGGAGAGAATTAGAGGGATGTGGGGGTAACAGGATGGATAGGGGAGAACAGAGGAATTCCTATATCACATCTGCTCCTCCACCACGTACAGACAGGAATTTGGAGCAGAGACAGATTAACCCGGAGAATTTGAAAAAAATAAATAAATAAAAATAAATGAAAGACAGTTCAGCGGAAAAAATATAACAGAGCCAAAAAAAGAACAGCAGCCATGCATGAGATATTCAGGAAATGAGCCTTGACACAGCTTCAATCTTGTGCTCAAACACATAAAGTCACACACACGCACACACACACACACACACACACACACTATCTCGCAAATGCAAATAGCATACGAGTTTGAACCATTTATTATGTATGTGGACACTTATCACAGAGATAAACAGCAACAATGAGGAGGTGATGTTTTATAAGGTCCATTTCTTTTTGCTCTTTGAGAAGCATCCCAATGAATGCAATAAAAGTGGTTGGTTCACATGTTTTTTTTCCCTCTTTCCTTTCTCTTTATGTCCCTCCACTCCTCCACTCTCTCTCTCCTCCCTATCTGGATGTTCCATTTCTCTCTTACCCTCGACACCTCACTCTCCAGCGTCACCCGGGGCTTTCATCTTGGCAGGGTGCTTCCTTTATGAGAATACTCCAATTGGCACACAAGCGCCCTTGTCAGACACCATTCATTGCACTTGCATAGATATGAAAAGTGTTTTAACAAGCACCACTGAGTTTTGCGGTGCGGCGGAAACTGCATACCAATGGCAATGCAGATCCTGTGACCAAATTAAAGAGGCAGAGAAGTTTGGAGACAGTTATGTTGATGTCCTTGTCAGACATTAAAGTTTCACTGCAGCAGCCCCAAGGTAGTGAGTAAGTAAAGTTTGCTTTGCTTTGCTGATATCTGTAGAGAATTTGGACTTAAAATGCAGCAGTGAAGTTAACTGAACCAGATACTGTATCATATTTCCTGAATTTGATTTCCTTGCACTAAATTTGATAAAATATATCGCCACTTAATCTTGGCTGACACTACAATAAGTTCCATTTGTACTAAGGCACATGTATGTATGTACTGTATGATTCGGTATGTTAATAGTTATTGTATGATTTGATCTTCCTTCTCCTGTGAAACCTGCATGCTGTAGATTGTTGTCTGGAAACTCTGTAGGCCAGAGCAAGAGAGCGAGCTACAGTAGCCATTTATGCATCAGATAAATGGCTGTGACGGCTGTGACGGCTGTGACCCCCCCACAACAAGCAGTGGGTGCTGATGAGGGTTTAGGCCTTTGTGACAGATACATTGCCACCGCAGAGGTTATAGATGGCCCTGTGGTTGTTGCGGTTAGAATAAGGAAGTGTTAAAAGAGGTGTTGAGCCTGGGAGAAAGAAAAAAAGATGGGAGAAAAATACACTAAAAACCAGAGGGATGGATGACTGTGTCAAAAAAAAAGAAGCAAATTCACCTGTTTAGTAATATTTTGATGTTGTACCAAATGAAAAGGGTAAAACGTGGATGTAACAGAACCTCTTTGTGAGTTATGCATAGCTGGCAGACTAGGTGGTGACATAGTGGTGAAATTTCCCTCCCAGCTTGCCCAGTCAAATTGATTACTTCTATTTTTCACTTGGTCCTTTTTCTTTTGTTGTTGCAAGTCTTGATGATGTCCCTTTTGTTCCTGGTATTTTTCTCATTGACTTTGACAAATCTTCAACCCAAAGAACCTATGAGACTCTAGACAGCACTTGGTGATCTGGCTTTAACCTGTAACAACGGCCTGTATACAATACTGTGTAACTGATTATAACTTTAATATATGTTGAGCAAATACTCCTTCACCATTCATGTCATGGTGCATACAAGTTCATGACAATTGTAATCCCTAGCCCTTATTGCTCCTCTCCCCCTCTTTGGAGCAGTCATATTCACAGCCAAGTCTTCAAAATATCAAATAGGTATGAGTGAGACAAATATGGCACTTGACAGGCATAAAGGTCTGCCATATCATTATGTTGCCCCACTTCTATTTTGGCTCTCTGACCTGGTCAAAATATGTGAATGGAATTTGGGAAACTCTATCCTTAAAGTAGCTTGATCTCCTGCAGTCAGCTGCAGCAGACAAACTAAATGTCTTAAAAGGAGGTGATGTCGTCATAACTGAGTGTTCTACACCCGCCGTACAATGATCTAAGCCATAAGGATACAGTCTCTGAAAATACATAAAGCGCCTGCTTTATAGACCATGACATATAATTTCCTCTCTTCAGAGGGATACGTAGAGTGCTCTGTTTCCATCAGAATGCACCCAGGCTGTACTGATGAAACTGTTACAGCAGCAAGCTATGTTCTCTTTGTTTCATTCTCTGTGTCCTTTGCACTCTCTCTCTCTCTCTCTCTCTCTCTCTCTCTCTCTCTCTCTCTCTCTGCATGAAGGGAGACTTCAGCTTTATATCAGGGCTAGGGCAATTCAGCTGTGTATAAAGGTTATGTGCATCCAAATGACAGTTAATACAGCGTCTGTCAGGACTCTTAGATCATTTCTGACCTAAGCTTGTCTGTGTCTTATCCTGTATAATGTTTAGCGTATAGCATATAAATTCCGCTAATGGAGACATCGATGGTGGTGAAAGGAATGTGGATGTGACGCAACCTCTTGCTGTAGTTCATTGGAAGGGTTAATGGATTTGATTTGGAATAGGATTTCCCGAGGAGCTTGTTAAACGCGACCTGGAGTTGTATCCCAATCTGAGGGCTGCCTATTGATGAATGCTGGAGGTGGGGGTGGGGGTGCGATAGGTAACAACAACACGATATGGACATCTGGTTACAGCCTCAAGATGATTGGTTAAGAGCAGAGGAATCTAATTGGTTAAGAATAAACAGTTCAAACACAAAAAGGCAGCTGACAGTGTCCAAACCATGAATACAGTCTTTGTGACTGAACTTTTGCTAACCTCCATTTGTCCCATAATGAAAATCTGGATAGATAATAACTTGAGCTTGTATCAAATTAAAATAAAATGCACTTAACACATTTTTTCTACAAATGAAATTTAAAGGACAGAAAACGTAAAAAAAAAAATCTTCAAACTTAGGAACAGCATTGCTTGTTTGTTTGTAAATGCAGAAGAACAAAAAACACATAACATGGCAAGAGAAGGGCTCGGTGTTGAATCTCATGGTTTGGCAACAACTGAAATGTGTCTGCACCACTTAGCAGAGGTGAAAGAAGTACTCAGATGTTGTACTTAAGTAACTAAAAGTAGCCATACTACAGTGTCATTTTTACTCAATTAACAGTACAAAAGTATTCATCAAACCGTAGTTAAAAGTAAAAGTAGTCATCCTGGAGAATGGTTCATTTCAGAATAGTATATATTATATAACTGAATTATTGGATTATATTGACTTTTTATACTTCATCTGCTGGCTAGCTTGTGAAGCTCCCTCAGGGGAGGGAATCAATAAAGTCTTAAAATCTTAATCTATACTATTACATCAGAATTTATTTGTTGGTTATATTTTGTATTATTAATCTGAATCAGAAGAGTAACTAAAGTTATCAAAAACTATGCCTCTGAAATGTGATATGAAGTAGCAGAAAATGGTAAAGTACAATTACCTTTTGTACTGTACTTGACTAAATGTGCTTATGTGGCATTATATGCTTGGTTAGGTTCTTAGATGTGCTTACTTACTCTGATCAGATATATTCTTAATTTTAATTTTGTGTGTTTTATATTGATAAAGCTTGTTTTGCTGCTTTGTCTTAAGTTAAAAGCATACATTTGTTAAGATTGGCTTAAAGGGTTTTGTAGAAATACATAATTGTCAAAATAAGTAAAAGTTTGTTATTGGTACCAAAGCTCAGGTATTGTTTTGACTTTAAAATAATACACAGCCCTAGGCATTGATCTGTAAAGGCCACTTTTTGGTAAAAAGCAAATTATACAGGGATGGACACTGCACAGGACACAAAATTATCTCTTAACAGCCATGTTAATTAGAATTTTAACAAGGCTTGCTCACAGGTTCTGTGGGGTTTTCGTTCCTGTTGGTGTTAATTAAATCTGCATGATGTGCTAGCAAGAACAAAAGTTTGAGGTGGACAAAAAAGGAGGTCTCACTATTTTTCACTTTCAATTGTACTAGGATGAAAACGATGCCATTAATTGAACACAGTGGCACTTAGTGGGCTATTGTGTGCCTCATTGGACTCCATGCCACAGGTGACACGGACACATTTAACATAATGAGACTGCATAAAACTTTCACGACCGACAACGATGTTCATATTGTAAGCTGCTAAACAGCTGCAAGGAATCTCAAATCCCTCTGACTTTACCTCTTTCTGTCTGTCTGTGTGTGTGTGTGTGTGTGTGTGTGTGTGTGTGCATGTGTGTATGTCTGTTTTCTTTTTGCTCTGTCTCCTGGAGGGGAAACATGACTTGTTTATAGTGTCTGTAGCGACAACTAAATGAAATCACATTTCCCATCAGTCAGTGGGCTAATTGAGGCTAGTTCTTCCATTAGTTGTCTCCTCACATCTTCTTTGTAGGGAGCCAGACCGATCAATGCTCAGCCAGAGTTGGATACTTGGGTGCATACACACGCACACCCTTACAAACACAAACACACATTTATACACAGCTCAAGGTATATGACTTGCAGGTGCCATCATTTTGCATCATTTTCTTTGTTTCATGCTGAAAATACAGCTTTATCTTACCCTAGTGTTTTCATTTCAACTAACTTTTTTTTTTTTATGTGCAAATGTTTTGCATGCAATCAAGTGGAAAAATACTTTCACTGCTGTGTCAGGCTCAGAGAAAGAAGGTGATACAATCAAGGATAATACTTTCACTGCTCTGAATTTATGTATTAGAGAATGGGAGAGTTGAGCTGCTCTTCCTCCATCTTTTGTGGTATAAGAAGGAATCTGGCTGTTCCCACAGTCTTGGCAAATCCTGCCTTCCCAAATCCTTTTCTCAGTAATTCTGTTGTCCTGCCAACGGTGAGTGAAAGCGCAGAAGTGCATTATGGACTGGTCATGCATGAGTAACGAGGGGCCCCTTTGAATCTGGTTGTGTATGTGTGTGTGTGTGTGTGTGTGTTTTCTCTACTTTTCTGCCTCATAGAAACCTAGTTATTATGCTGTGGCCCTGTGCTCCTGAGTTATCGCACACTCACACCTACACGCCAGGGTACGCACAAAAAAAAACACCTCAGCATTCATTAGCAACTTGCTGCTGCAGTTCACTGTAATAAATACACCCACGCCATGCTTCAGCACCTTGTCCCTCACCTATCCCCCCTTGCGTTTCCGTGCATAATCCATCTGTGGCAGCGAGGCATTAACAGTAAAACTCACTGAGTAGGATTTTATATGGGAACAGGTTGCCGTGAGCTCCTTTCACTGTGGACAAACCAAGCCAAGCCAAGACAAACCTGACTCTGTTAGTGGAAATCAAAGTGTGACAATTTTCCACACGCCAGCGAGAGATCATTTTGCTGTTGGACGAGGCAGCAGTTAGGATTCAGCGTTGTGAGGATTATGGTGATACATTAGTCCAATCTGTGTTGATCTAGCAAAGCAGGAGATGAACAGCGCGTATGTCAGGTTGTTATTTGGATGGGTTTGGGTTTTTATCGCGTCTGCTTTGGTCCAGTGTGTCTTGGCAAAGCTTTCGAAAGCTGTACCGTGTTTGGTTTTTCAATACATCGCTCATGCCAATGCAGACAACTGTCATCAGCAGAGGCGTGCACTGCCAAACCTGATCCAGCCATATCGATGTATTTTATAACTGAATTAATGTGTTCATGTTTATTTAATGGCTCATATGCACTCTGCAGAAGCTAGAAATAACAGCAACAATTTGTGCAGCTCAGTAACCCACTGAAATGAAAATATATGTTACTGCAGGGATATTTCAGAAAACATGCTCTTCTTTTGCAGTTGCACATTGTCAGACCTTATGTCAGATCATCAGTTTGAGAAATGGGTCAAGCCATAGCTGCAGGATGGGCATTTGAAGCGCTTAACTATGATGTAGTCTTTACTTACAAACTTTGCACTGCATGAAGAATGATTCCTCTATCCAGTCTCAGCATTCAATTCGATTCTATTGGAACAACAGAAAACTGATTTTCTTTAAACCCGGTTCTGCTCAGTAGCTGTCTTCTCGCCTTGTCCTCACTAAAAATGACAAGGTGCAGACATGTGTTAACGTCATAGGCGATTACTTTGTAAGGCTGTACAACAAGAGGACACATGTTACATTTGACTCTGAGATGACCTGACTGTAGCCTTGTGCATGCTGCTTACTGCTGCTGACAGCAGCCTGTCACATAATAGGTCCTTACATGGAAGTAGATCATTGCAGTTCCATGATTTTAAATCATTTGAGTCTAAAGAGCGGATATTAACGTCCCTGTAATAAAATAGAGTAACCAATTACCAAGCATCCTGCCTTACATATGTGATTTCTCAAATACCACCCACCAGACTACAGCTACCGGTGTCTTTCTGATCTCAGCCAATGTCCGTGTCTCAGTCACATGGAGGTCAGATGTGATCAGTGTGGTTCTCACGCACACACACAGACACACACCTTTAACCAAGGTCATGTGTAACTTGTTTGGCATGCTGAGGTGTATTTGCTGATGTTGCATCGCACCCCCCCCCCCCCCCCCCCCCCTTTTTGCCCCGTACACATGGTTTGTTTGGTGTGTAGGGTTATGGCGCACATGCTTGTGTGTAAGCGTGCAGACATGCTGTCATTTTCCCTTGCTACAGGCACAGTTGTGGTTTGGAGGCTGGTATTGTTTGGCATTCTATTTTTGTTGTGCCACAAATGCAGCATGACTTCTAGCCTACGGCACAGTATAGTGCAAAGTAACAGAATGCCAGCGCACAGGATTTGTGTTATGTCTTTGTTTATGTTTGCTTATGTGTCTACGTCTCCAATCAATGAAAGCCCACTGTTGCACAAGAAGTGTAAATAAATGATTCAGTACCAGCAGAAATCTAATGGGTTTATCTTTGTTCCTCTCTCTGTCTGTCCCTGAGTGTGTCTGTGTGGCTGAGGGTTTTGCTTATGTGTCTTGATGATGTGAAAACTGCTAGTGAATGGTTAAATAATGACCAGTAGTGACAGAGACAGAAGCTTTGAGGCTCTGGATTTGCTGTCTTTCTCAGCCTCTCAGCGCGCAGCCAGCCAGAGCCAAAATGGCTCTGCAGGGTCAGCTTTGGCCCCCTGACAGGCTGACGAAGCGAGCGCTGTCTGTCAGGGGCCAGGCCTATTAAATGATCAGAGACTACGTTCCCCTGACGCCGCTCTGGCTGAGAGGCCTCAACTCCCTCCTGGAAGCTGGCCCAGAGGTGTGTGTTTGTGTGCATGCATGCATGAAAAATTTATGTTTGAGCATGTTTGACTTCATTTTCAGTTGCTTTTCGAAGTGCTTGTATTGTATAAAAACCCCAATACATTTAGATAATTAAGTAAATTAAATGATACAAAGCACCATCATTCATGCATGCTTATCTTAAATGTGTGTTAGAGAGATGCATGTAGAGCAGACACATCAGAGTGTGTGTGGGCTTAGCCCACAGGGTGTTGTGCTGTATCTAGTGCAGTAGCCCAGGAGCTAGATTTATTCCTACAGAGCCATTTCAAGCAAGCATGGTTGTGAGAATTTGTTTGCATGCTGGGAGGCTGAGAGAAAAAATGAATTCAGACCCTCAAATACTCTGTTTCTGTCACCATTGGTCATTATTTGACCATTTGCCAACTGTTTCCCATCAACAACTATGAAGGCATAGATACACAGGCACAGTGAATCATAAAGATGAACACTCACACACACATACGTTTCTGTTGCTGGCTAGCCCTTGTTTTGTGGCAGGAAGCTGCATTCTGTGTTAGCGGTTGCTTTCATACATCTCCTTCTTTACAAGCACGCTTCTTTGTTATTGACAGAACTTAAACAAGCTGTACTGCAGAGTTCACATGCTCTAAAAGACGATAACATGATTCTGAATATAATTGATGCAACCCTGTTACCTCAGGAAGAGGAGTACTGTGGGTCATGATTGATCAAGCAAGCATATTGTCACACCTGTTTTTATGTTTTAGGATCTCTACAAGAAGTTTTTGAACAACACATCTAATTTATCCTCTAGCCTATTTACCAAGGTTTCTAAAGCTTTCAGCTTTGCAACCAAGGAAATGATGTAAGGTTTTTACTCAATTATGGCTACCCTGCCAGATTTGTTATTTCAAACTAGTAATTTTCCCTTATTTAATCATCAAAACCTCTCCCAACTCCTTATTCTTTTACTCCCTTTCTGTCTTTGTTTTGTTTTGTTTTCACCCACTCTGTGTCTTTGTGGTTGGAAACCATGAGTTGCATATGGCAGACAGACAGCTCCAGATTTCATTAAAAAACCATCCACAACAACACTGCATAATGCCATCTCCAGGTCCATTGTGTTTGTGCAATGGGTTTGTGTGTCATCGTGTATGTGTGTGTACATGTATTATATCTCTCTAACTCTGTTTCTGTGCTTTGATTAAGTATTTTTAATACTGTGTTTACCTACTTTCTAAAGTAAAACTATAAAACCTCCTGTGGCTCAGGAGGTAGAGCCAGTGGTCCACTAATCGCATGGTTTGATCCCTGACGCCTTCTGTCCACAAGTCTCCTTGGGCAAGACACTGAGCCCCAAATTGCTCCTGATGGTTAGGCAAGCGCCTTGAATGGTAGTTTGCTGCCATCAGTGAGTGTGTGTGTGTGTGTGTGTGTATATGAGAGGCAAAATGTTAAGTTCTTTAGATAAAGGGACTATATAAATGCAGTCTATTTACCATTTCATTTATTGAAAGAAAACGTAAAATATCATACCGGTGAAAATTGTATTTACCCAAAAAAATAAGTGCACAAAATTTAAAAATGAAAAGGCTTGTTATATAAATGTAAAATCACTATAGCAGTTTGTGTGCGTGTGTGTGTGTGTGTGTGTGTGTGTGTGTGTAAATTTATTGTGCATGCTCATGCTTTAGAGTGTCATTAATCAAGTGGAGTATTATTGTTTTCAGCATCTCGCCCAAGTCTACACATTACCATTTTAATGACATTACTCTCCTATTAATCTGCTTACCACACAGCCACTGGTGCAACTTATAAAACTATCAAAGAAGTACTTTGATAAAAAAAAAGAGAAGAAAAAAACAAGACCATAAAGAGCGAGGGAGCAGTAATTAAAAAGCCACTCTAATGAAAGAAAACTCATAAACAAGAAATAGGGATAAAAGAATGGGAAAAGTGCATATGCTGCAGTCTTGAATTAGACATGCGACAAATAAATGGATGCTCTATACGGCACAGAAACACTGCGTGTGTGGCAAAACAAAGTCATACTCAATGCCTCCAGCCATACCCACTATAATTGTAACTTAGTGTGTTCCCCAGAGCCTAATCAGATAACTAAATTAAAGCTGCCATCAACATCTTACAGTCTAGATTTAGGGGTTGAGGAAACTGTTTCCAAATGGTTTTTAATGTCTGTCTGAAAGTTTAAAACGATGCCATATTTTCTCTGCTTTCTCAAGCATTTAAGGATGAAGTGAAGCTGAAGTCCCTCGTCATTGGGATGCTCTCTAAGATTTTTCTTTACCAAATGATGAGCTGATTAACCTTGGTCGCCAGGTCTAATGAATCTGTGAAATTCATTTACACGGGGCATAGGAGGAGGACTTACAGGCATCCACAATGATGAAGGGCAGGCAAGGCCCACGGGCTGCACACTGCCACTGCACCTTTTAAATCAAGGCCCTTCACCTCAATTTTCAACACAGATATGTAAGTTTTTTTTACTTTACTTTTTACTTTAATCAATTTCACAATATAAATACGTCTTTTTCATTCATGCATACCTTTATTTATGAAATGCATAACTACATGGCTTCAGTCTAGCAAACTAGAAATGATGTGAACAGGAGTTACAAGAGGGGACACTTTCCAAGTCCAGCCGGCTACTTTATATATTACATTTTGATTCTAATAGAATAGTTTTGATTAACAAATTCGCCATGCGATTACATTTATTTACGACCACTAGCTTCCGCTTCAAAACAATGCAAGCATGATGAAAGAGAAACGTGCCTATCTGACTGTATCAGTGACGCCCCAACATGCTCTATAGGAATGTGTGTGTGCACTCAGCTGAGAGGTTGTGTCCTGCTGAGTAGAGAGCGGAGAGTTGTCTTCAGTGTTTGACAGATATTAGCAAAAATTATTGATGACAAAACACATTACGAATTGCATTGATTGTACAGACAGGGGCCATCCTCATTAGATGATCTACTTCGGAAACCACTGGTGGCAGCAACTTGACAATTGAAAATGTTTATGGGCTTAATGAATGTACAAATTAAGTTTCAAACGCTTTTGAATTTTTTGCCATTGACCAAATCATGTTTTAGAAATAAAATATAATGTAATGGAACTTCCTGCAGTGATAAATATGATCAAGTATCAGTGTGGTTGATGGAAAAGTGGCATTAGAATGTACCAGAGGCCACCAAATTTGGGCTTTTACAACCAAAATCTTTCTCCAGGGGGGGCATGCCCCCAGACTCCCCAAGTTGGCTACTTTTTCCTACTGGCTGGCTATTTTATATCCTTGTGCAAAGCCCTGGGGACTTCCAAAAGGCTGCCAAGGGGTACACGCCACTCTCAAACAAAAGGTGTGTGTGTGTCTATGTAGAATACAAAGATAGCTGGCTGAGTGCTTCCCCGCTTGTAACACATAGGAGGCACATCCATTCCAAGCTTTGTTGTTCCTCAACAGCAAGCATAATTGGGGGTTTGGAAAGCAAAAGAAGTATGCTTACCCTAACTTATCACAGGTTGGCTAAAAGGCTCAAAAAACAGATTGAAGAGACTGAATAACAATCCTGTAACATGTGACCAAATAATAGCTGACACATACAGTATGCTCTCATTATCTCTTTTTGTGGCACTTCTCTTCACTTCTCTCCCAGGAACACTGTGTCACTGTGTCTCTTCGCATTGCGCCTTTTATTGCTGGTTGTTTGTAGTGATGCAGGAACCAAAGCTTATCCTGCTGTTTTGCTCTTTGTAAGCTGCTCTGGAGTACGTATGTTCTGATCAAGCTTTCAATCCTTGATGAATTATTGATTTAGCCCCCGAAGAATTGGTTGATCCAACGCCGATCCTGTTTTCAACATTTATACCAAAACCTCCAGCATTAGAGGCCCTGTTCAAGTCACCTCTTTCGCATTGTGTTTAAGTAAGGATACTCATGTTATTTGCATAGTTGGACTCACTATTCTAAATTATTATATATTAACACAACTAATAATTTCTAATGTAATAGGCTAAAATATCAATAACATTCCATTATACCCTCAAGATTATCATTTCTGTCTGTTTTTCTTTAAAATCCTGAACAATTCTCCCTCCCTTGCTGCATTTTTACTTTAGCTTCAAAACTAAACCTGCCTTTGTTAGTACCAGCCCATCTGGCCTTACATCTTGAGTCCCACTGTTTCTTTTAGGGTTGCAAAGATGGTTGAAATGCCATGTGGCTAAAAGCAGCTGCTCCAAATCAAATTCTAACACTGCATACATAACTTGCTTTTGATGGACCGTTTTTGTTGAACCTCACAGCAGAGCTTGACAGAAGTGGTGGAACCGCCAAATCATCATTAGTCGTTGCTGTAACCAGGTATCTCTGCCTTTATGATCCAAAGCAGATCGTTATCATGACTTCATTTTTGTAGCTTGGTTCTCAGTTAAACAGTATGACAATGGTGAATGTCAATTCCTGAAGTGATCATGAGTGTCAAAGCCCCGCCAATACATTTTGGAGAGAATGGATAAAAGAAGTGGAAAAAAATGTTACATTTTCTCTTTCTGTTAATCCAAGGATGTGTGAACTTGTTTGCTTACACTCTGTAAATATCAAACTCTGATTAAATCATTATAATGCCAGAAACCTGGTTGAGAAAAACTCAATAACTAAACTAATTCTTTATTTAAATCCCCTTTTATTATCAGTTTGTTCTGATGAAGAAATTCAAGGACCACCAGTTGAGTCATTTGTAATTAGTGTCAGCCAATTTGGATTGACTCTGATCAGAATTGATCAGTGTAACCATCTTCTGAAGTGTTAGCCGGATGTTTAAAATGTAACATGAACACTTTTACAATAAAATGTCATCAAATAAACGTTAAGAAGGGGATATGACAAAAAATCCAGACGTATCATTAACACAATCTCAATTTTGATAGTCTGAATGATTTCTTTTTGGCTATAAGAGAAGCATAATGGAGGAAGAGATTGTGTCAGGGAATGGAGGAGAAACAGAAAGGATGTGAGAGTGAAAAGATAGGGAAAGATTGTGTGAATGCCTGACATGGGTTCAGATAACGTAGGGGAGAAAACATCATACCGTAGAGAGATGTCAGGCTGTTGTGAAAAATGCCTGGTTCCCGTTTCTGTTGGCTTACATAAACAGATAAACAGATAGAAGCTGTAGGACCTGCTGTTGTGGCTTCTGAATCCGAGCAGTTGTACACGTGCGACCAGCCTGACTGTAAATCACATCCACCCATTCGACTCCTCCCTTCTTCTCCTTCTCTTTTTTTCCTCCCCCTCTCATTCTATCTCACCCCTCTTTCACTCCGTCTCTTTATTTTCTCAGCAAATTTGTGCAAGTGTCCTTTTTGATATATGCATAGATGCTCTGACTGGAAGAGGATTCCTGAAAGTCGCATCCCGGCAGCCCAAATGTGCTGTCCAAGAAAAGGTCTTATTGGCTTATCGTGTGCTGAGAAGACCCATTCACATAATCCTTAAGCAGCTAGAATCCAGAACATCCATCCCTGTCAGCTATTGTTCTGTTCAGGAAAGCGGACAGTGTGTGTGTGTGTGTGTGTGTGTTTGCCTGAAAGCATGGCACATACATATAAACGATGCTGCCTACCCGTCCATGCTTTCATGTATCTTTCCTTTCCCATCTGAATGTGATGCAAATGGGTGTTTTGTGTGTGTGTGTGTGTGTGTCTACGTGGAAAACAATAGTAGCACTTTGAAACATGGAAATATGTCTTTATTTAGATGGTGGCAAGAGGAAGAGAAGCTTAACATAGTTCTTCGTCATTCTTTTGTAAAAAATTAACCAAAAGAGGACTGAGTCTATTGTTGTCAGTAATCCAACTATTTCCATTTCAAAAGCAGAGCTAAGTGGCTGTGATGGACACAAAAGCAGCCCATTACCGCTGTCATTTTGCGCCTGTTGGATCACAGGGCCATGTTCACCATGGGATGTGCAGTCAAGGGGCAAACTTTGCGTGGTATACTAGATAAAGTTGTGAACCCTTAATTGGGAATTAGTGTGGCACATCAGAGCTGACCATCATTGTAGTGGTCAAAGTAAAAGTGTGCGCAGTTGTGGTTTCAGTTTGTCTGTCTTTGTGTGTGGGAGTGGGGCGTGGGAGGGGGGTGTTCCCCTGGCAACCTGACCAGGGTCAGCATGTCACTCTGTTTCACTGGCTGAGTGTGCTGCCTTATGCAAATTAGGCCTGTGCCAGCCTTCAAACATTAGCATTAGTGAGCATTTGCATAATATCAACTTTTGCCGTTGGAAAAGTAGGGCATGAGAGAGAGAACAGAAAGAAAGCGATTTGGGTTTTAAAAAAAAAAATCTTTATCTAAAAAACAGAAATAGTATGAGCAGTAAAAAAGGTAGCCCAGCCTTCTTCCCTGTGAACACGTTATCAGATAAACAGTAACTCATCCAAAACAAATGTGTCTGCGTGGTCTCTAGTGGGGCTGAGAGTGCTCTCTGTGTTAATGAGGTTGATACATGCTAACTATGTCATGATTGACATGATGTGCAAAAAAAGAGCAAAACACTTTATGTCTTCAGTGTCAAGTACTCAGACACATTATTGTTAAAAGAGAAGTAAAATCATCCAATATGTCTTTCATGTGTGTGTTTGTGTGTGCTTGTGTGTGTTGTGTATAACACGGATTTGTCTCCAATCAGCTTTCCACAAACCAAGACATTCCCCCGAGATCAAAGAGCCTCCCTCTAACTAGCTTGCTTGTGGATCAGGTGTTGAGATTCCAGCATGCACCTCTCTCTTTATCTGTGGCTTGCACTCTCTCTCTGTCTCTGTTGCTCTATCAATTTTTTTCTCGGTCTACGTTGCACTATTGCAGCCTGTTTTTGTCTCCGCTACTGTGTGGGACAAAATGGACAGTCAGCTGAAAACAAAATAAAGAATATCAAAACAAACCACGTTTTCTTGCTTTTGCTCATTAGTTCCCCATAATGTGTGCCTTTATGGGTTTGCTGATTGTGATTTGTAGTAAACAGGAAAATACTAGGAAAGCTTACTTATTTGGTAGAAATTAATTTTACTGTGGCATAGTGCCAGGTGCTTTGCAAAACCAGATTGGACTATCAAAGGACACTTAGTGAATTTCATTGTATAGAGCCATATACAGGATGCTGTAGCCTGCTACACAAACTAACTCTAGAATAATGAATGAATGAAGGAAGGAGGGAGAGAGGGATGGGTGCCATGAGAATTTTTCCTTGTTTAGAAAATCTATCCAAACCTCGTTTTTATACTAGAGCAGTCCTCATATTTTGTCCTAATGGTGAATTTGAAATGTGTGAATCTGTTAATTTTATGAAATACAAACACTATTGCGGCGCGTGTGTGTGTGTGTGTGTGTGTGTCCCAGCCAACTCTGAGGAAGCCTGTTAGGCACAGATAAATGTCCGATGCTCCCTGGGGTTCGCTTTTAGTTCACAGAGTGTAGTTTTTCACAGTGATTGGATATCGACAGAGGCATCATGCTCTGCATGGGCCAGAAGTAGACCATACACACTTTCACACTCACATTCACACATAATGCACACAAACACACACACACACAGAAAATAGATAATGTATGGATGTGAGGATATTTAAAGATCATCAGATGGAGAGGGATGAAGAAGGTTTGCAAAATAAGTTTTCCAAATGTGTTAAAAATGATGTCTTACTTTGTCCTTGTTTTCTCATTCCCTCCTGTTCTGTCTCCTTCCATTCTTCCCTTCCTCACTCACTCACCCACTATTTTGCAAACTGAGGGAGCCGGTGATTGTCCATATGCAACAGTTATCATTTTAAAGCCCTTTTTGTTGCCTGCTGCTAAAAGCTCTTCTCCTGAAGGTGCCACAGGGAGGAACCTGCAACGACCATCTTTTCCCCACACTCACCCACTTCTCACCTCCCATGTCATTGTCTTCCTGCTGCGTCTTCTGCTTCTCCTCATCCGTGCCCTCCCCATCTTTTTCCGTTCTCTTCACTATCTCCCTATTTTATTTTCATGTTGAGCAACTGCCTGCTGTGAAAGCTTATGCAACATCCCCAGCTACACACACGCATACACACTGCACACAGTTGGAAAGCGCACACAGCCGCATACACAAACCGCCTAACGAAGAAAGTAGAGTGTGCAGGCAGGAGGAAGAAGGGATGGGACTTTTTTTTCTTTGACTCACACAAACCATAATTGTGTTTTGAACCAACATCAGAGCAATGAAACAAAGTTTATTGAGCAGTTGTTCTCCGTGATACATCTGGTGATCTAATGTTTACATATTTTTCATTGTTCTGTGGCATAACTTGACACCAGGCCAGATATTTGATTAGCTGGAAACAAACGATCAGGTTATTGAGGAAGTCGGGTAATTTCTCCTGAGAAACTGTTTATGTGCTCTGCTGCCATATGATTCTGTCTATTTTTACATTCTTACTTGACTGTCTGAAGCTTAGTAAGAGCTAAGTGAAAACTCTTTTAATAAAAATTTAGTATTAATGCTTCCTGGAAACAAACACGTCCATACAGTATGTGTGTGTATGGAGTGTTTTGTTTGGGATGCAATTTGAAGTTTTTATGGGGAAACAATATGAGGTTAATGGAGTATGGGGTTAATATAGTTAATAAAAGTAAATTTGGAAAAAGACTGTGTAAAGATGCTTAAAATGAGGCTGGAAAAAGGCATTTCTTTACTAATGGTTTAACAGCTGCTCACTATCTATCCTCCATTATAAATCAACCACATTTCAGCAAATACCCACACATAGTTACATTTTCTTTGTATTTTCCCAGTGTTGTCGAAGTGGCTTTTGTTTGTTTTGGCCTGCCCTGATTTCCCTGTTGGAAACTTAAGCATCTCCATCGATTTCCCTTAAAACCTCTGTTTGCACCCGCAAACACAAAATTCAATGCTAGTTGTTTAAACTATATGGTGTCTCATGTTTCTCCTCTCCTTTCTTTTCCTGTTTTCTTTTTTTCACAGATGAATCCATATTTAAAATATTCAGTAGTGGGCTTAGTGGTTTAAGAGAACTTTTCCCTTAATATGTCATGTTCTTTATTTGGAGGGATACTATATTTAGATCAGTAATTGTGTCTAGCATAGGTTGGAAAGCTTCTCTTCCCTAAATGGGAGGCATTATGTTGTGTCAGTTACAGTATGTCTATCGACTGCACTTGATTTGTTTTGAAGCCGTGTTTGTTGCATCCTGCAGTGCTGCAGTATTCACTTCAATTATGACCTCTTAAATCCTCGGGCTTACTTGAAAACGTCTGTGAGTCTGTGATTTTGCAATGTACAAACTGATCCAGTGTCTTGAGATCAAGTAAAAAATGGTCATCTTGCTGTCTAGTATTGTTAGCAAAGCGCAGGCAATCAGTTTATCACCGCTACAGTACATTTACTTCCAGATGACTTTTGCTGCCAGATCTAAAGCTGAACTTTAAGATCACAGAGGCCATCAGGTAGCACAAAGATGACTTGCTGTCACGATCTCAGCTGAGGTTGAAGTATTCTTCATGCAAATGCAGTTCAAAGAACAACTTTGTACTGTATGTGTGTGTCAGTGTCTATATCGTACGTGGGCGTATGTGTTACTGAGAATCCTTTAATCCCATATGGCATGCCACATATTGTGACAGTGGCTGTCCCCGCCCACAGCTTTGATTTTGTGGGAGAAAAGATAATTATTTCACCTTTCACTTGAAATTCATTATCAGTGGGAGAGAGAGACAGGTAAATGACAGGTAATTGCTTTTCAGAGTCAACACCATTCTTCCTCCAATATACCAGAGCAAAGCGGAGAGATGTGAGGAACAGAAAAAGAGCAGGTGAGAGAAGCGAGACAGAGACAGAGTGGGAGGAATGAGAAGGAAGGGCTAATTTCCATAATGAAAAGGTAATAATTTGTGGTGTTAGAGTTAGTTTCAGTCTCGTGTCTATGGCGTGTCAGCTCCTTGCTCGAGGTCATTGTGTGGTACCAGCCATGCATACTAATTCATTAACAAAACCTCGCCCGCATGGCCTGCCCCTTCTCAAGAATGTCAGTTTCACCTTCCCTCTCTCCTCTCATCTTTCCAATCCCATCAACCCCCCACACCCTTCCCCACCCCACCCTCCACACCCGGCCTCCTCTCCTCCTTTTTCGTTCCCCACATTTCTTTATCTTCTTTTCTTGCTCCATCCAGGGGACCCATATGGTAATAAGGAATATACAAATGAGTTATATCCACTCGTGGAATCCCACAAAGGCTATGGGATACTATTTCATCCAGTGCTCCCTCTCACTTGTTCTATTCTTATATTGTAACATCAATAGAAGCCTCTCCTTTCTCTTCTCACGCGCACAAACACACACACACACACACACACACACATACACACACACACACACACACACACACAATCCCCTCCACCCAGCTACATGAATGATTTAGGAGCATGCACATTGACTATCTGCCACCTGCCTTGGGCTCTGCTCAGGCCCACCTAGCGGCTGCTGGCCCTGCATGTTAATGCCTACTGGATAGGGACTTGCATGTTAACATGGAGTGGGACACTAGGGTAGCTGACAGAGTGACAAGGAGCTGACACTGTGCACCTCCACTGCTGGTTAAAGGGCTAAGATAAGATATCAAGGATGCTGTGCTTTTAAGTCGTTTTCACTTGTGGCGCACGTGTTCAGCCGAATCAACTGATGGAATGAATGAGCTATTGGACACAAGGTGGTCTTGATAAGAGTATCCACTGAATCCCCAAAATGTAAAGGATCTTACAGGGTTTAGGCCAGAACTGTTGCAGAATGGTACAGAAATGTAAAGTGAAAGCGAAACATAGCAACTGTCCTAGTCAAAGGTATGATGGTTTTTTTTTATCCTTTTTCACTACAGTAACCCCCGTTTTTTAACAAATGCTTTCGGGAAGCACTGGTGATGGCGGCTGCTGTTGCTATGTGACTAATGGCAACATGTTTTGAAGTGCACTTCCCTTTTTGCTAGCTAAAACTTGGACTGTTTTTCTACTCCTGGCACTGTGAGCCCTAATCACATGCTAAGCTCTCTGTGCTATTGGGAATGTGCAGCAGCAGTGCGTTGTTTGTTGTAAACAACAAGGAGAAGTGCTTTGTGTTGGGTCACACGTAGCAACAGTGAGTCAAGGAACAAGAAAAGAATGTACATGGGGTGAAGAGGCTGTAGGTCTGTGCCTGTGGTGCGTTTTACACTGTTAAGAGGAAGTGGAAAGCATCATGTAGCCGGCCTTGGTGATTGACATAAGTTGTTTATTAAGTCACATATGATAAAAGTCGATGTGCATTATAACATCTGTCTGTAAAATAGAGCAGAGTGCTTTAACAAATTTTTTTTAATCAGCTCATCATTCTTCAATTTTGAGTTTAGAATCCAATGTGATTTTGAGAGTTGTGGGTTTATAATGAACTTATGAATCTCACTTAATCTTTCACCACATGCTCACTTGCCAATGTTTTTTTTAGCTTCCTATGTAAATATCATTCTGAAGCAGAATTGTTTTTTTCTTGGTTTACACATCCAGTCAGTGTGTGTTCATTGTCGTGCGATGGGTGCCAGCGTCTGAGCTTAGACAGCAGAGGAAGGTAATTGGAATTCATTGTATGTGAATGGTCACTTTCTCTCCATTAATTTTTGTTTCCAACTCACTTGCTTTTCTAAATAGACTTAATTCTTTTTCAATATAAATGCATGTGCTTGAAGAATATTAATGTCTGACTCGCAGCTAATTTTGAGAGGTTGAATACATCACAGGTTCGGAGAAGACTGTTCCTGAAATTTAATTGGCATTTTTAAAAAATCAAGCAGGCATAATTTTGAAGAGATTGATGCATTTGCATTTGAATCAGCCATTCTCGGTGATAAATGTGGATTTGGTAATGTGGGCTCACACACAACATCCTTGGTTTATGTTTTAGCTAACTACATTACATGGCAACCAATCTTAGTGTAGAAGAATAAATATTGCCCTGCTAGAAATATTACCTGTGAAAAACTAATTTCACACCAATTCTATCATTTTAAGACTTGTTGTGAACAGGTAAAATGTCTCAGTTTGGGTTCAAAACATGCTCCAATATTTAAGGTGCTGCTGTTTGATTTATGCATGTATGTGTTCTCTAGGTGAGATTGTGGTCTGTGCATAACTGTGTAACAGGATTAACCCAGCTGGGTTGCGTATCTCTTCCCACTATCTCCCACTGGCAATGCTGAGTGTGTCAAGCTGAGGAGGCTGTCAGTGGGTGGGCGACATATTCTCCACAACTAGAGGGGGATTTTATGGAGTCTGGCAACCGCTACAAATAGGACACAGGCAGGCAGCTCCCCTTCCTCTATCCACCTCCCTCCGCCGTCTGGGCTTGTCACTACTAAAAGGGGAACAAAGGCGAGAGCAGCAAAGGGATTTGATTGTTCTTGTTTGGAGGAGAAATGTGTTGTTAGTATGTTGCTAGCATTTTTAACAGGCTGTTCTGTAACATCCTGAACACAGGTTTATGCTAAAGGTGCGCAGGAAGTTGGCTGGCTCATCAAAACGTACACTTGTTCCACGTTTCTTTTTTCCCTCCAGAGAATCAACTCCTGAATATCCTCGGTTCCTACTGCAAGGGAAAATATGCTGTCTCAGTGATGGCCTGTCCCGTGTCCCTTAAAGCAGACAGGCATGACTGCTAATTCAGGCACAGATGCAACTGCATCAACACTTTGTCTCTCACAAATGGATCTGACGTCTACAATGGTGTTTGACAACACAGTGAGAGTGCAGCCGACAGGACCATAACATAATGTGATGGACTACTGTACATCTCATATGCAAACACAAATGACAAATGACAGAAACAGTAAATGGGAAATGACTGCAGTAAACATGTCCACTTTCAAATGCTGCAGGGTCCAAATAATTAAATATGATGTTAATAACATAAGCATACTAAGGATGCAATGATTATTTGATTGATCGATTAGTTGATTAGCAGAAAATGTATAAATTTTTTAATAATTTGTCTATTGGTTAAGTAATTTATTAACGTATAATTGTTGGTTTCAGCTTTTTTAATGTGAGGGATTCATTATCTTTGTAAAATCCATATTTTTGGACTCCTGCTTTGGGTTCTGGGAAATTGCGATGGCCATTTTTTTGGCCTTTTCTGACATTTCACAGACTAAAGTAAATTGATTAATGGGAATAATGAACAGATTAATCAATGATGAAAATAATTGGGAGTTGCAGTACATATCATCTTACAATACACTGCAAAACTATTGGAGCAGAAACAGAGCAGAATTGCAAACGTGCTCACTCACAGAAGCGGCCACGTGCCCAAACACATGCAGACGCGTCAAGTGTTGTTGATTGAGCTCATTAGCACTTATAATCCTGGTTGCTGTCATCAAGTGAAGCAGTAATTGTTTTGTTTTTTTGCATTTGAGGCTGTTGATAAGGAAGATTTTATGAGACAGGAAGCTCAATTGTGCCATTTTCAAAAGCGCTTACCTCTCAATTAACACAGGCATGCAGTCTGTGGGGAATATGTGAAGCGCTGTGGCACACACAGGGGCAGTGTGTTGTTTACTTTGTCTTGCTTAAGTGGACAGCCCCCCCCTTTTTTTTTTTACATAACTTGCTCACAAGCATGCACATGTTAGAGAGAGTGGCTGAGTGAGAGAGGGGGAGACAGAAAGAGAGAGAGAGAGAGAGAGAGAGAGAGAGAGAGAATGCCTTCCAATGTTTTCTTGTTGGGCACTGAGGCATGGATAAATATTCTACTTGTAACAATAAGTGAAAGAGACAGAGGTTGTCTGAGCGTACCCCTCTCTCCCCTCCTCTTCTCTCTTTTACTCTCCTGCTCCGTCTCGATCAAGATCCACTGTAGTTTGCAGAAGTGATGTTCATAGTCTGCAGGGAAAGAGCTTTTCTTTTGTTCAGGCAATAACTGCCAGTTCACAAACTAGCAGCACAAAATGAGGATGCATGGCGGAAATACAATAATTGGATTGGATATCCCTATATTTTTCCTTTATTTCTTGTTTCAAGTAATTTAATGCAATTGGCACTTGCTTACCTTTGCAATGATGTGCTCTGTATAGTGTCTCTTACTTCTGTTTGCCGATATAGTCATTATTAATCCTAGTGTCCATGTATGAGCCTATTAGCCCTGAGCTCTGACGCTGATCTAGTCCCATCCCCCACCTGCACATCCAGACTAGAATATTCAGTCGCAGCAATAACTGCTCTGCTGGTTGTTAGCCTCCCCAGCCAGTACAGTATTGGTGACAGTTTCATTCTCGATTTCACAAGTTCCATGTTGTGGAGCAAACACGCAGGCATTGATAATTCCTTTGACAATTTAAACCTCAGTGCAAATAACCATGCTGAAGTCACTGTAGTGTGTTAGGCTATAGCTACAAATTAATGGCTGTGAGCAGTGTGGAAGCAGAGCGAGTGACTCTTGTTGGACATGGGGATTTGAAAGCCAGCATGTTGTCTCCAGTGGTGGATGCGTTCAAAGCTCAGTGGCTACAGGCTTTATCTCTCCACAGGGAGAACACACACACACACACATGCACACACACAGAAATACACTATTAAATACCCATGAACACAAATATATTACACTGTACAGCACACACAATTCACTCTGCTATACTAAATTATGGATATTTTAACGGTTACATGTTGAGTACAATATCCGGACCTCCATGAATACAGACCCAGAGGGTGTTTCTTTTCATCAGTTTATATGCTGTGTTGGTCATGTAAATCTCATTTCATCTTACTGCATTATTATTGCACATAAAGTGTTTTAAAGAAGCATTTCTCCATGTGCATATCTCTAACACATCACAAGCCGTGCACAAATATATAAACCACCTACAATGAACACCACTGATCCCCTGTTAAACTGTGAAATATTGTGGGGTATGATACTGGATGGACTGGATGTGTGTGTGTGTGTGTGTGTGTGTGTGTGTGTGTTTGTGTGTGTGTGCATCGTGATTGTGTTGAGCAATTGCTCTGCCAGTTGGTGGACAGACAGACTGCTGTGCAGGACAGCAGACAGGCATGCAGGGCACTCTGGGGACAGCAGACACTTTGCCTCCCCTGGGTCAGTGATGAGGGACAGGACACCACAGGGGGCCAGCTGACACCTGGGTCACTCTGAGCAAGTCTGCGCCTCATCTGGCCTCTTTGTTTCACTTTCCAACTCCTAATGTCCTCTTTAGACATTTTGTAATTGCTATTTCTGTATACAGTGTGTCTTGCTGATGTCTTTTTTTTCCACATTTACAGCTTTCATGTTTGTGTATTTACATGCAAAATTGGAAAACTGCCCAGATCCAGGCTGGGCAATAAATGCAAATGAATGCCAAAGAAATAGGGGGAGGAATATCCAAAGAAACATGCAACGATGTTTTGACGAGCTCAGGGAAGTGAGTCCCACTGCAATGCCAACTGTGCTCTTGCAGTCAGCCAAGCATTCAAGTAGTTTAAAACACTAAATAATACTTGCATCTCAGGTACATGATGTAGCACACAGAAAATAAACAATCTCAGGCAACAGGACCACGAAGTAAGGGTCTAATCTTCTGTATTGTGTTCGACAATAAAGGACTTTTGTTTGTCATTGCGATACTGCCGAAGGTTGCTTTGATCCCTGACGCTTTGTGATGATTATATTTTTGTGGTACAGAACTGAATATATCCTGGAATAATTGAGATTGCATCTGCTGTAACTATGTATACGTTTCACTTCAAAACATAGGCCCCAAGTACAAGACAGTTCTGTCTGTAATAATAGCATTCTCAGCAGGGTTGAACCTGTGAGATGCCGACGGCACGTCATCACAAACAACAGCTCCCTTTATTTCAGGTGTGTTTCCCGCTCATTGCTACCTCGAGCCTATGTTCTCGTGCTAAGCAGGGATGAAACATTGATGCTAAAAGGAGGTGCAGCCTTGATTGGAGCAGATGTGACATGTTTGTCAAATGACCTACTTCTGTCCCTATTATGTATTAAAATTGTATGATGAAGACTGGGGCGACTAATGAATGATACATGGTGGGGGTGGGGCCAAGTGCGCGGAAAGGGAAAACAAAGGTTACACGGAAATAAATGTGTGTTTATGCTTGTGTGAGTATGCCGTGTGCATGTGGATAAATGTGTAAATTACACATTGCAGTTCATGTACTATTAAAAAAAACAAAAAAACAAAAAAAAAACAAAAAAGATTACATTAACCTAGAGAATGAGCACAAACACAAACAGGCATACTGACCCACACACCACCCACCGAGCCTGAGTGCTAATGGATCTTTAATTGGTTGAGTGTTTGCGGGGAGGTAGCTGTAGACAGATGTTATCTGGCCCTGCTCTCTGTAGGAGGTGAGAGTGGGGCTCTAATGGTCTGTGCATATGGAACCAGGACTTGGACCGGGGTGGAGACACAGCCTGCTGATCTGGCCCCTTTAGCTACTTAGCTGCTGAATTAGTTAGCGTGGGAAGAAAGCTGACTGAAGGAAGATTAATTTCCACATTTTGTACCCGACCCTATTGTGCCAACATCAGCAAACTGTGTGTCCGCTGCTTGTGGTAACAGCACTCTCGCCCTTATGGACAAACACTGGCTTTGAGTAGGATGCTGCTTTTGATGAATGCACAGTGGCTTCTCTCAAGAAAAGTTGTATGTCTGTCTTGGCCCCCGCCCTCGTTTGTCTTTCTTAGTGACTCCCACTTTCCCTCATCCTCCCCCTCTTTGTCTCCCTGCTCTCTCTCCACCTCGCTTGCTCCCTCCGGCTCAGTGAGGCACAACTGTGTGTTGTGAGAGATCATATCCTCTTGACCTTGCTCCAGGAGTTCTGATATATTTCATCTCTCATCGATTTTCTATCCTCTGCCATTTTTTTTTATCGCCCACTCCCTCCCTTCCATTGCCATCTTTCTTCCTATCCACAAAATCATTTTCATCTCTCATCCCATACAAACATACTAACAGAATTTCTATTAGTCAGAAGAAAAAAAAGGGGGGGGGGGGGCAAGAAAGTGAGGTGATGGGACAAGATCGCATTTTCCATCAGAGTGAACCCTGAGAAAATGTCCACAAACAAATAGAAAAATACAGGTATGCTAGCGAAGTAAAGATGAGAAAAGAGGTGGAAAAGAAAATCAATACACTCACGTGCACACGTGTGCACACATACAAACACGCAGACACACAATAAGGTGTGTGTATTATGGATGGGCCCTACTTACAAAGCAGCCATTTACCTCTATAAAATAACAGCAACACTTCACTCTTCACTCTCTAAACACTTGGGTGTCACTACCTGTGAAAAGAATGATGAGACACAAAACAACTTCTTTCACCAAGCGACTTTTTGACCTTGATGCCCCCGCTAATGTGTTTTGACTAACACAGTCTGTCCCATTAGCATCCATGCTGTTGGAGGCCACGGGGTCACCCACCGTATGCTGTAATGGTCAGGGTTCAGGGTTATTGTTACGCAGGCGGCATTGGCATCGTGTTTACTGTCCATGGAGGTGACTTGGCTCACGACCCGCTGCCCTGCTGCATCTGGGTCCTCCCTGTGGAATGGCTCTTTGTCATTTTGTGCATCCGACCTCAGCTGTCACTCAAATCCTTTCATCACCTCTCAATGGTGTGCGTCATGCCTTGTTAGGGATGAGTAGTGAGAATAAACATAGGATGAAAGATGGCAAAACAAGAGACATCTCACAAAGGAATACAATGGTCAGGCATGGCTCGGTTTATTTCAGCAGGTTCCCTCATTTCATCATAGACAGACACACACACATCCCTGCAGTGAACAGCTCCCAGAGAGTAGTACCTTTTCCTGGTCAATAACATGAGTGAGTCAACATTTCTGGGTACGACGGCACAAACTAAGCAGCAAGAACAGACTCCCTATTGATTTGTCGGC
The DNA here is from genome assembly GCF_043641665.1 of Enoplosus armatus. Classification (NCBI taxonomy): domain Eukaryota; kingdom Metazoa; phylum Chordata; class Actinopteri; order Centrarchiformes; family Enoplosidae; genus Enoplosus; species Enoplosus armatus. The sequence continues at coordinate 13,050,044 of NC_092192.1, forward strand.
TTGATTCAAAACAGGGTTATGCAATATCTTCCTCGCCATTGTAACTAATTATTCTCTTAATTTAGCCATCAACAAAAATTAGGCGTGTGTGCATGCACATGGAAGCGCTTATGTAATCAGATGAATTCACTGCCAGATATACTTATTATTAGAGAGATAGAGGTTTGGGCTGTTATCTATTTCAATAATGTTTCCATTGAGCAAAAATTCAAATTAGGTACTTACATAATTCTCTGTCTCATTGTTTTCTAACAGTAATGCTTTTTGCTGTTGTCCTCATTGTGTTGTTGTTTTTGTCGAGTGCTTTTGTTTGTTCTTTTCTATAACAAGAGGAGACAGTGGGGTCAGTTGAGTTTCAGTCCATGATGCATTTTTTAGCAATCTCCCATTAAGAATATATTTACGCCCAAACAGAAACAGCCAGGTTAGTCTCTTCTTCTTTGTTTCCCAGTCCTTTCTGTCTGTCTGTCTCTCTCATTGTGTGTGTACATGAGTACATGCTCTGTCTCTGTGTCCCCTCACTGGACCGTCTAGCCTGCTAAAAAGAGAAAGGTTAGAGCACTGGCACCTTCTCCCCTAATTGGCATTTGTAGAGAGACACAGATAGATAGATAAGCAAAATGGGGAGCTCAATATACAGCAGATCACATCAGGTCCTCTGTTGTTCTATTGATTACATATTGGACAAGCAGAGATGATATTCAATGATGTAAAAAATAGATTTTAGTAACAAGCTGACAGGTATTTGGCCACTGCTCTGTGACAGCTATTATACCTCAGCTACTGCAGTTCACTTTGGTATTTTAGCTGTAACAAAAATCTGTCTTGCTTTTGTGTCATTTTCTTTGTATGCTTCTTATTTTCTTAACTCTTTAATGATCTTACTGTTTAATGCAATTCAGATGTCTTTTAATGGTTTCATTTCCACTATATTGCCTGAAAGACAATGTGATGCAAATTGACTTAGACTGTCGTAGCTGAGGAGTGAAAGAAGCTTTCTGTGAGCTGATGATCCATTCTGCATTCAGTCAGCCACAAATCAGAGAGTTTTGAATCCTTGTTCAAATAAGGAGAGACAGTAAATAAATATGGGAGGTATAATATATGGGAGAGGGAATGTTTTGACTGCACTGACAGGGAAAAGAGGTGAGTGGCAAAGTATTTAAGTATCAGATTTAGGCATGGCAATAATCTCACAATATCTCAATAGTGTTCAGACAAGGGGTAAGACATGCACACAGAGTAAAGATAATCAGTATTTCTGCATTTTGTCCTGGTTTCTTGTACAAGTACCACATCTACAGTCCAATACGGACAGTTTTCAGCAGATGTCTATATTAATTCTGCTGTTGTCAAGGACAGGGCTTAATGTCTGTCAGGAAGCCAGCCATGTGTGTTCATTAGTCCAGTTAGAGAAAAATGAGGAGCTCCAAGGGTGCACCGTAGATGTCACAGACACTGGCTAACAGGCTGACAACTTTACCTGTAGACATGGCTTCCTAAATTTAATATTGTTCCTTCATAATGTAGTAATTCAAGGAGATCCAAGCTGCATTAGACAACAAAACAAGTTAATCATGTGCATATACATTTCAGTGGCATGTTTTAATAGTTTGATTCTTTTCTATTGAAGATATTCAACAGCTGCCAGCTGAAATTAATTTGACTGTATTTAAATAATGATTTTGTCTTCAAAGTAAGCAAGCTGGAGTAATAAATTCAGTAATATCCAATGATGAGTTTCGCATTCATGGTGGCTACGTTATTACCACGAGAATATATCAGGAGTTTTACAAATGGAAAAAACTTGTACCATATGGGAAGATGTGTCATTTGTTTTGATTTTTTTTTGTTTTTTTAATGGGGCAAGCTTTACCTAAACTGAAGCTTGTATTATTAGCAGGCTTTTCTGTGAGGATGCATCGATCACTGCAGAGGCTCCCTCATCAAAGGATGTGGAAAGTTTTGCTGGCCAGGAGATTATATTCAGCTCTTCTGCTTATTTTTAATGGGGCTTTCACTGAGTTCACAAGTCATTCACACTTACTCATTTAAACTAGGCAATAGACAACAGACTGCTTTTGTTTTGCTACAATAGGCTGGCATGACTTCTTGGTTTAATTGGTAGTTTGAACATGTTTTATGTTCATGTTTTTATTTTATTTTTTAATTAGTCTTTTGAGCACCTTCCTGAGCTGTTACTGCTCAAAGTACTGTGATTAACAAGTGCACAAGGCTAATGATGGTGGTCTTTAATATCTATCTTTAATATCAGCACAATTTCTAGTCAAGACTAGAACAAAATGTTTTATTGTTTTTTTTTGAGTTAACAATTTTCAAAAGCAGTACATTTTGAGTGAAATGCAACATAACTAGGTGTTTCTGTTGTTATTATTGACCCCCTCATATTGTACAGCCATACTTTATACTTTAGATATGATTTACTCTTTATCACTTACCACTGGTGATTCGTTGTTGTCAAATGTCAACACCTAGTCCTTGCCATGTTTTCACCACTTTGTACCGAACGTTTCTATGGAAATTCCTTTTCATGGATCACTTTCTCTGCGTCTGGTCTGTGGCCTTACCTTACCCTGTCCATCTCATAAGAGAGAGAGAGTGGAAGACATGGTGCAAAGCTTGACCTCTGTGTATTTTCATGGTTGACTGGAAAAAACCTGAGTCTACCTGTCCCTGTGGAGAAGGAGAGGATTGTAGAGTGCAGGCCATGACAATCTATTCCCTGTGTGCCCATGGTTGGCCTCTCGTGGCCAGCCAGTTCCACAGCTGACATTTACACACAGCTCACTCAGCTCTCAGAAAGAGGAAAGGCTGACACGGGTTAGCGAGTATATGAGAAAAAAATTTAAGACTTAACTGACATGTTAAATTCATAAAAAATCTGTGTTTTGCCCAATAATAGCACATACAAAGTTTTCTATAGTAAAACCTTTTCCTCAGATTATGTGATGTACTGCTGTTGTCACATGAAGCAGTGGACAGCATAGACTCCATGCGGGGAATATTGCTCAAACATTCACCAACTCTTAAAACATTAGTGTTTCATTTTCAGACTTTATTGTTACATTAATTGCACAAAACATACCGATTAACCAGTTTTAGTTCAGCCCAGAAATTGCGTCCAACATTCATCACAGTTTCTGTAATGAATCCTTTTTTTCAGCTTAATTTAGTGAAGCTCTAAGCAGTGGAGAATTACCTCATTGAGTTGTGGATAATGCCTTGATTTGTGTGTGTATGTGTTAAGTGCTTTATAACTAACAATCTGGAAATATAAATGTGTTAATAAGTGTGTGTGTCACACTATCTGTTTTACATGTATTGTTGAAATGCAGTGTGTTCACAGGAAGAGGCACTGCATTTCAACAACATTTCACAGCGTTAAGTGTCCAAAATACTCTCTGCTTTCGTACACACACTGCATTTTATACAGTGTATTTCTTTGACTCTGACCTCCATCTCTCTCTCTTCTTTTGTCTCTCTTTCATAGGTGAGTTCCTGGACCCTGGGTGCGTGTGTCACGGTTGTGAGAAGCACTGGGTTGGTCGTCACAGCGTGCCCTCATTTTACATTCAGTTTTGTCTCCACTTCTGAGATTTCACTTGGTAAATTTACTGTGATTCTTGAGGGCATCTGCACTTAACTTCCATGAGTAATGGCTGATTATGGTTGTGGGCGCTACAATAGATAATCATTAGCCATATGCACTGTGTTCTGGCATTGCTCAAGATTTAGAGTGCTGTCCATGGTGCTGAAAACAAATCTATCGCTGCCAATACATTTTGCGCTCAGTTGTGTAACAGGTCTATTGTGTGTGCAAGAATCTGTGGGAGCATGTGCCAGTGTGTACCAGTCCATCTTTGCAGCATGTGTGTGTGTGTTGGTGTGTGTGTAGCTCCATTATCTTTGCGTCTGAACAGTTTTCCCGTCCCATGCATCATCCACCCCCGTCTGTCTCCATGTCAGGCCTGATAACAGCTCCTATTGCCCACAGAGATGACTAATCAATAACACACAACCATGGGAACAACAGCTTGCTGTCCACACACACACACACACACACACACACACATGCACGCACACAAGGCGGATATATTGGCTCACTGTCCGCAAACATTGCATTGACTGCTGTAGGCTGACAAAGAATCTGTTGTTTTCTGATTTCAGGATATCTGGAAGACCCACTCTTCCACAACACCCCCACTACTATCACCACTCCCACACCCACAGCTACACCACACCTTCACATAAAAAATGCATTGTGCTCACACACATACACACAGCACACTAATCAGTCACGGTTTATCAGCCTGACAGTGTCACTATGTGGTGCTGAGGATGTTTCTCTCTACAAAGAATCTTCAGTTTCTTTCTCCTTGCATCACGCTCACCATTTGTTCTGCTGCCTTCTTATCTATTCATGTTCTTCACTTTAATACTCTCCTAGTACGAGGCCTGTTGTCCTCTTTGGAAGCTAAATCAGCGCCTCAGCTGAGTGGGACTGCTTACTGATTTCATTTGATTCAATGCCCCTCACCTTCAATCAGTATCGCAGTCGGCCTCAGTGGAATAACACAGGATAGATGACAATAAATGCATAAAAAGAGGATAGAAGAAGATACTGACAAAGCACTTTACCTTCTTCCCCTTTCTTTTTTAGTCTCCTTTCTTCCACCTCTCAGTGAGGTGTAATTCCCATAGACAGACTGGCCTGTATAAAAGCTTGTCTGCTGTCCTGATTCCCCCCTGAGGTGCCATTCTGACCCAATAACTCCTTCATTCCTCTCTCATGCTTCATTCACTCCTCTTTCTGCTTCCTTCCCTCCCTCTTATCCTTCTCACTCTCTCTCTCTCTGTCTCTCTCTCTGCCGCTTGCTTTCTCTCCCTCCGGTGGCCAGAATGCTGTAATTGAGTTTTTTATTCAAGTCAATTAAAAGTGCAGCCTTAGCTAGAGACAAAACAAGTCTGCACAGTCGCTATTTTTTCCTCGGGCTGCCTCGTTATTTATTCAATCCACTCTTTATATCACTCAGTAGCTAAGAAAGCACGGGGTGTGTACTTTCATTTCATATGTGTCATTAAACTGTTTTGACATTGTTTACAATGTAATTTATCTTTCTCTATGATGCCTCCCCTTCCCCCAAAAGAAATCCTATTTAAATGGTAATTCAAACTTCCATTAAGTTGGGGCTTTTGTGAATGCCATACAGAAGTTGCTTTATTCCTCCCCTCTGCCTCAGCAGCCATCTGAGGCATGATTGTTTACTCCCAAAAAGCCAAATATTCATCATACTGAAACACCGGCTATGTTGTCTTCAGTTGATAATGCTTTCCTATTCTCATTTAGCATCATATTTTGTTAGCCACTGAAGTGATGAATGGTAGTGCTAAGTTCATGGGGATCATCCAAGATGATAGAGCATCATAACTATCTTTCGTCTCCCGGTGCATAATAACTTTGTAATCAGAGGGGATGGTTCACCGAGGTTTGAATGAGCCGGTCCACTTCAGACTCCAGAGTTGAGTTTTGGGTACAAATTGATATGCAGATGTTGACACAAACTACGCTACATATCACTACTTAAATGTTTTCTCTTCCTCGTTTACGGAATTGCAATTCAGTTTGTGCAAACGTAGAGATAGTGGAAGTGAAGGTGATGCCTTTCATATGCAAATGAGAAATGAAATGTGAGATTTGCGGCATTCATTAAAGAAAAGCAGAGAGATTTATGGTGGCTGCGGGGCTAATTTTCTTTAAATGCCTCAATCAGCAAACCGTTTGGAAGGCACAACTCTGAAATGGAATTTGGCCTCTTCATACACACATGCAGGCACACACACACATATACGCTGCTTACGGTATATTCCTGCTATAGAGAAGTAGGTTGCAGGGTTGAAGTAGAGAGCTGATATATTCCTGTTTTCCAGGTCAATTGTCTGTCAGTTTCTGATTCAAGAGCAGTTTTCTGTTACATAAGCTACCTCACTGAGAAACTAAGTTCAGTGTACTCCTTCGTACAGTTCATTAGAGTTATTGTACTTGTGATAGCCCATTATATCATGTTGATCTTTGAGCAGACATGTCCTGTTAATTGCTGAAGCCCTCGTTTTATCATCGCACACTGAAAGAGCGGAAACAGAATAGAAGACGCTTTCGAAAATCTCCACATTTTGATAAAGGGTTAAGGTTAGGGTTAGCTGGCGTCACACTGTAGTCTGCGAGTGGAGGACCATGGCAGGTGCCATTTTGTAAACCAGTGTTTGTGTTGTCATTATTTGGAATTAAACCATGATGAGGACATTAGGGATTTTGCAATATACATTACTTAGCTGTATGCTCGTGTGGGAAAGTAAACACCAATTACAAATCAACTGCTCCACTTCCACCAATCTAAACAGTAATGGATGACTTACAGAAGCAAACACTGCCCAGCTAACCTTGATGTGTGAACATTTACAGCTATACTAACTTTGGTTGTGTCCTGTGTTAATGGCCTGGTTGTTAGCCTTTTGATTATTTACAGTAAGCTTGCATGGGAGCAGTGGAAATGTCAGAATAACTGTGGGAACATGACTGATGTTGCCTGTAGACTGCAGAGGAGAATACGTCTAGTCAATCAATACCTGTATCTATACCAGCCTAAACAATTCAACAGTAAGCAATGGGGTTAATAACATGTGGTTCAGGCTGGTAGAGGGATCATTGTTCAGCTAACAAAACATATTTCTAGCTCACAAATTGGCTAGTCTGTTTTTGTCAGACTTTTTTTCTTCCTCAGTCAAATTGTTCACCTTTGTTTTATGCATGCTTGATGAGGCATTTTCATGTTCACAGCTTGAAAAGATTGAAAACCACTGCATTAGATTGTTTGAGGCTTGTAAGTAAAGCAATGTTGATTCCGGGTGGTAGTGCAGCTGGGCGGATTAAAATCGCTTTCTGAATCCTGAAGATCAGAGACTCATAAAAGTCTTCTTGAATAAAACACCAAACCCTCCTTATTGTCACACACACATCTGCACTTTAACATTTAGTTCGGGTAGCTGGTTGCTGATGTACCTGACGATGTGCAGCTTCTTGTTCTCATTGGCAATCATTTGTAAGATGGTACATCATTGTTTTCAGCATTCAAATGAGGTTTCTGATTGGAAGCTCACCATAGGTTATGGCACAAAAGATTGTTACATTACATCCTGTTTACTGGTAAATACCACTGCACTCATTTTAATTGCTTTGGGTTAGAACACCGGCAAACTAACTAAAATGTAAATGGAGGCATTCTTGCCTCTGACAAACAAAAACAACACTGATGAGGAAAATTGACAGGGTGAGTTATTCCAGATTATTAGGAATAAACATTTCTGATGAGCTATTCTAACCAACCAGACAGACAGGACAGGAAAAATAAAGTCACACCAAAGATGATGAAGGCACAAACATTGAAGTACAGCATCTTCTCTGCCCATCTGTCCACATATTCTCTGTTGCTGGACCGTTAAAATGAGTTCAGAGAGCAAATGCTTGCTGATTTAACTTCTTACTACTCTGACACAAATGAAAATATCTTAAATACAAAACAACTATTGTATATTAAGTTTCATATCCAAAATTTCAAGTACTTAGAACCTGCTTCTTCAAATGTGACATCAATAACTGGTAACTGTTTCTTCCAAATGGAAAATACAGATAATGCCTTGAGAGATGGCATTTTAAAGGCCAAGCCATAAGCCTGCTGCTATCAAATCTGTGTGTTATTATTTTATCTTTTAAGCTGTTTATCTGCCCTGAATTAACACAGAAGTGAAGCACTGTCAATAGTTGACATTTTAAAGTTCCTACTGTAACTGTGACATCCTTTGGCTTATCAAGAGTTTTTCTCATGAACATTTCCTGACGACTTTCAGGCTTCCACGCGATGCTAGGGGAGTGTTAGTTAGTATGTCAAATACATACTGTGTGAATTCTGTATTATTGTATTTGATCCGTCCGTCCATCTGCACTGTACAAGAGTTCAGTCTTCCTCCTTTACCCACCTTTCTTCTTTCAAATTTCTCTGTTTCCATGGTTACTGAAGACTGTAAGAGGCAGGTAGAAGTTGAATATAGACTTTGAGTCTCTCTAATAGTTGGGTTTACTAGTGAGGAGTGTCTGGCTTAAAATCCTCAAGTGGATTGTCATCCATTAAAATGATCTTCAGGGGGGCGCCTGTTTCTAATGCATTTTCATTGTCATGACGAGAACACAGTCAGGTCTGCTTTTCTTGTAACTCTCATTTGGCCTGCTTTTTGTTCAGCCTGGTTTATTTGTGTGACATAATAAAAAAAGGTTTCTTGTGCAAGCACTGCACTGGAATATATCAGATTAGTGTGGCCACTTTGTGTTTACAGGGTATTCACAAACTGGCAGCGTAACAACTACTGCAAACAACTGCAAAGATTTGCATGAATGTGCAGGCTAGTATTGTAGCTAGATCAAAGGTACAAAGTCTCTGAGGTTTTTTTTTTTTTTTTTTTTTTTAAGGTATTCTGCTGTGGGAAAAGTGCAAACCTGACCCAGTTCTGTGAGAATTGTAGCAGTGGAAAATTCTAACTTTAAGTCACTGGATTAAAACAAAATACGTTTTCTCAAATTCATATATTAACTGTATTCCACTCCATAATTTAGATATGACGATATAGCGTCTACTTATTTTTGTATTTATTTATTCATTCATTTTGAGTCTTGAGTGACATGTTCACCAGTTTGTCATTTCCTAGTGATACTCATTAATCATTTAAATGCCATTAATGCAAGCTTATTTCCATCAAGTAACACTCCCTTCTCACATAATGAAAAGCCTTTAACCTCCTAAGACCCAAGTTCTATCTTAATTTCTCTTTGCTATCTTGGCTTATTGGGACCTGATAAGTATAAAAACTAAGCATCATCTGTTGACATGATGTAGTTCCACATACGGGGACAATTTTGAATTTCCATATAAGCAGAATTAAGTATTATGGTATAACCCAAAATGTGATGTCCAGGCATGTGGATGCCAGGTCCTAGGAGGTTAAAGCTGTGAGGGGCATAGTGGAGACAATGAGAGTAAGAATGTGCATAAGAAATGGTGGGAAGTTCAGAAAATGTTGAAATTGGTATAATGTCAAATCCTCTTCCTTCACCTTTTCAAACTACGCTCTTATTATTTCTTATGTCTATCAGTTCTCCCACATCTGTTGTTATTATCAGATGCTAGTCTTGGAGTCTGAACCTCTGGCAGAAATATCAATTCTTTACACTCACTAGCCATTGAGGATCCTCAATAGGCTCTTTTCTTTAGCTGTGATTAAGTTTGTGTCTGAGCTATTAGATTTGAGTTTGATTCATTGGTTTTCAGCCAGAAGGTTCTTGTTATTGGCGAGTATCCTGTGATTTGACAGGACAGCGGTGTGGTATTGGAATAGCTCTCCTTCACTCAACCACTGAAATATGATTTGCTACACTACAGAGCATCTGCTGATATGATGTTTTGACAGATTGTAAGGAGGTTTATACAACACTTGAGGTGGCTGAGAAGCATACCGCCTGCAAGCATTTTTGCTTACCACATATACACTATTAAAGAATCCTGCTTGTGTAAATATTGATAGCATGAACTGTGTCTTTTTTTGTTGTAGAAGACAGTGTGTTCATTAATGCAGCTGGTCCGAGTGTTTTTGAAAGCTTTAAACTATTCTCATTTTTGGAGGCCTTCACTTTCTCAGTAACTGTTTTTCTTCCTGTATCTTCAATTCAAGGTGATGTTATGACTCATGTTTGTTTAATTTTATGCATGTTTGTTCTGGCTTGATGCCCGCTTTAAAATGCACACCAATATTTATTTGTTTTGAGGCTGTCTTGAGTTGTCGTCTGCAAGCGGATAGTCAAGGTAGATGAACTTTGTTCATGGGGATCATTTTAAAACAACAAATGGACTTATGGACTCTCAATTAATGGCATATACAATGGGAGACTCAGTCTGAGATACAAGCAAGGCATTTACAATTGGATTGGAGAAGCACATTTCGAAATGAATAACTCACTGTGCCATCCTCATAAAATCCTCTCATGCCCTTCACAAATACACAAGCACACATCCCCCTCTTTCGAGTTGCATGCACACTGGGTCTTGGCACGGTGCAGCGTGGTACGGATACAGACCAGATAACTTTGTCAACTCACCTCAGCAGGATGTAATGATATTGATGACAGGAAATCATCATGGAGGACATGTATCACAGCAGGAAATGTCTTAGGTGAAACATGTCCCCTCTCTACTCATCAATTCTTTAGCAACCTGCTGTCACTTCACTCTTCTGGGTAGAGCAACACATCTCCTACCCATGCTTTTTTTTTTTGCATGTGCTCTCTCTGTCTCTCTCAGTCACTCACTCACACACACACACACACACACACACACACACACACACACACACAGACACATACACATAGTACTGTGACTACTAGACAAAAGAAGCTGTGCTTCTGGTGATGTTATCAGAGAGGCCATACAGCAGAAGATAGAGGAACATTTTGTTACACTGTGCAACATACTACAGACCAGAACGGTGACTAAGTGTAATTGTGTACAGCAAAGTCAAGTATATGCAAAATTAAAGTCCTAGTGAAATCCCATTTAGTCATCCCTTTGTGTAGTCAAAAATAATAATGTGACCGGACCAATGTCACATTTGCTGGTACGTTTCCATGCTGTTTAATGTGCTGCGGCTGAACAGCTAATTAACTATCTGGCCTGCAATCTGACGTTAGCAGTGCACTTTTCTTCGGTGAATGTTTGTTTGGTTGCTCGTTCAACAAGGTGCAGGACAAGATGTGTGTTCATGAGACTTTAGCAGGAAAGCTAATGTGGTTGTTGTTCAAAGCCTGTAGCAGGCTGCTGTCTGGCTCACTGTGACCGTCTGCTCTGCCCACTGACGTTACTGCTTTATGCTAGATTTGACAGATGGATACCGGCGCAGTATTCTGTGTCAAATTAATGGGGGGCGCCTTTGTGAAACCAAAAATTATAAAATATAAATTTCTCCCTTTTAGTTTCAGAGAAGACAGGGCAAGTGATTCACACTGCAGATATGTATATGCTGTATCCAACAAATTTCAGTTGGACTTTAAAAACACAAGTGTACCTGCAATTACTGCAGCTGGAAAGAGGTGCAGATTTGAGCCTTGTACTATCATCATGTTGGAGAAAAAAAATTATTTACAAGATGACAAGTATTGGGGTGGCATCAACTAAGCCTGGTCAACAGTGTGCCTCAAAGCTGAAAAGTTTCTTAGTGTAACTATGACAGATCAGGAAGGCTTAGCAGCCTGAGGTGGAAGGTTCACTCCTGGTAAAATGATCTGTATTTGGATATCTTACCAGGGCAAAGAAAATTGCACATTCATGCAAGGTATATTGTACATGCCCACAACATGCACTGTAATGTGAATGTGATCGTCTTTGCCAGATCACCTCCGGATGCAGCCCGGCTTAAATTGCGATTGGATGTCAGCCAGGTGCAAATGCAGTCTGCACAGTGTGTTCACACTTGCGGAAAGTAGTGCTCACAGGGTTTGAAACATTGTGACACACACATAACCCTCCACACAGCTTTACTGAAGAAATGCCATGTGATCTCCTCCCACCTGTCATTGCTCTTTCCCCTCATTCACAGTGAAGACGTCTCTGTACAGCTGCAAAGGTTGGTTCACCTGTTGTTGCTTCTGATGCATCCTAACAGCCAGTAAAGATCATGTTTTTCTCTCATTTCAGCTGACAAGTAAATAAAGGCTGCACCTGCCATATGTTTTTATTGACTGTGCTACCTCCCCACCTGCTCCACTGCTTTGCATAGTTCGCATGAAAAATGGCATAGCATCATAAAAAGCTGTGTGTAAATGCAAAGAGTGCGATGGCATTTTTCAAGCCTGGGTAGATGATATTTTAATATCGGACAAAAATGTTGCTCAGACGTGTTTGTGTGTTGCTGTACATGGTCGTTGAATGAGCACTGTGTTTGAAGCGCTCTGTGGTAGGCATTGCTTTTCATGTTGCTGAGGTACACCTTAGTACAATTTTTTAAGCTAATTATTGTTGTATTATCTGTATTACTATCTGACAGGTAAAAATTCCTCAAAAATTCTCGCTCCCTCTCTTTCTCCGTATGTGTCCATGACTCCCGCTGAGCTGAAGAGAGTCTAGCTGTTCAACTGAATCTACTAGTGAATTAGCAGCTCTACAGCCTGGCAGGTGCCTCATTAGAAATATATTAGAGCTGTTATCAGTAACCCGACACTCCCTGTTTAAACGTCTGTGTGTGTGTGTGTGTGTGTGTGTGTGTGTGAGAGAGAGAGTGGAGGGAAAGAGTGTTTTTCTGTGTGTTTGTGTGTGTGTGTGTGTGTGTTTACTGTGGTTTAATTGGAGCTGAGTTAATTCAACGCAGCAGTGATTTAATACTGAACCTGAATGTGTTGATTTTCAGACCTCAGATTTATTTTTGGTGCCTCTGCAGCTGTGTGTGTTTCTACACATGTCCTTAAACTTTCCTGAGTCAGCCAGTGACGTATATTACTTCTCAAGTATAAAAATAACTCAAAATATCGAAATTAAGGCACAATTATATTGACTTGTATTCTTTATGATTTCTAGACTGCTTTTATCATGAATTATGAACCATGACTGATAATCCTGGTCTTATACACTTCAGCATGACCAGTAAAAGTTACTGAGGCATCTACTGATTCTGCAGTACAGTAAATTCCTTTTCACTATATGTTGATAGCAGTCTAAGGATATCCAGATAGTAGCGGGCAGAAGCAGATCACACAGTAAAAGGGGGATTATCTGCATTGTGTGTGTGGCTATGCATGGGCTGAAGATGTCAGAAATACTTCTCTCAAGTGAGACCAGATGAGCTCATTCTCAAGCTGAAGCCATGCCGGAACTGAGAGGTCATAGAAGAAAATGTCTCACAGAGGTATCTTGTTGCAAAAAAAAGGTAGAAGGTATTTCATCTGTTTTGGAGCCAAGCTAAACTCTTAATTTATAGAAGAGATTCTGAAGGGATTCTGTGATCCTCTTCCATGGTTGTTAGACTTCACTATCCTGATACATTTTGTGTAAATGGGAACTGACTGATTCAGTCATATATGTGCTTTGATGGAAATCTTTTGATACTCTAGACTTTCCAAGTCACCACAGATTTTTTTTTCTCAAATTGCAACTGCAAGTAATTTCAGATTCTGGGGACTTCCAGTTTGTTATATAAGCACAAACATACTAAATGTGGTCGGGTAAGTGGTGTTGCACACTCACTCTTTGGGGGATTTTAGTCTTAATCCCATGGCCCATGCATGTGACATTTGAGACCCCCTCTCCTCAGCATTTCCCCAGAATTCCCATGCTTTATCAGTGTGTAACTTCCTGTTTTTCTTTGCAATGCACACTCAGATAATAATAAGATACAAATCCCTAAGGAATTGGGAATATAGAGTTTAAAACCTCTAACTACAACCCAAACCAGAAGCCAATAAATGAATTCAGCCCACATGGGGAAAAGAAACGTATTGCTGCATGAATATGTTTACCATTTTAACATTTCTTTCCTCTTTTACCTTGATTTTTCATATCCTCTCAAGTCTGACGCTGGAATGAAATATAAATAAACACATTTTTAGTGCAACAAAAAGACAAGAAAATAAAGTAAGGGAAAACTTTCTTGAGTAACTACACATCGAGTCTCCAAAGTGTCTTTTTATAGCTCAAAACTGTTGCGTTTCAGTATAGGTTGTCTGTGCAAGCAGCTTATTACCACCCAAATTTATGTTTATTGTGAGGCTGCTACCTCTAGGGGCCGTAGTAATTATGATGGGAGGTAGGCAGTCAGGTGAGGTAGTAAGTAAAGTCCACATATGGAGGAGGTGGGTGGGGGTGGATGGATGGGTCAAACACAGGACTTCCACTGGTGACTTGTGTTTGTGTCCCATATTGTAACTTATGTACGTAAGTTAAGTGACATACGTAAGTTGTTGTAAGTCACGTGACTTAACTTAGGAACGTAACTTAACTTGCGTAACTAACGTACTTATTTTAACCCAAACCATTATCTTTTCCTAAGCCTAACCAAGTAGCCTAGTTTTGGTGCCTAAACTGAACCAAACTGCGACCTTTTCACAATGTTAACCATATCGTTATAATTGTGGACACCAAATTCCGGTACAGCTGTCGCTGGTACTCTCCGACGGTCATGTTGTTTTGGGAGTCATTGGCAAACAAACTTTAGGTATGAGGACGTGTTGGGTATTTACACAAACTGTTGGTTGGAAAACACAATTTTCTCCTTGCCATTATTAGCAGAACATTTCACAAGAAAAATTAATTGAAAGAAACCAAAACATTTGTTTCGCTGTCCCATTTTTCTCTTTGACTTCAAACAAGGTTTCAGTTATTTTGCAATGTTTGTGCGTCAGGGCAAAAGGGATGAAGCTTTTGCGGTGAGGAGCAGAGAAACACTCAGTGAGCTACAAAGTGTGGAAATTGACAGAGTTTAGTCTTTGGCTGCTGACAGAGTTAATTGGAGTAGAGCCGAGGTTTTCAGGCTGCTTCCACAGACAGTGAGATCTAAATTAACCAAGACTTTCAGACAGTGTAACATATTGCCGGGCTCTTTACCCAGTATATGTGCACAGGGGTAAACTTACAGTATGTGGGTGTTTGCAGACACATTAGCTCAAACATGCTGATGGAAAAATTATTGTTTTCAATCTGAAATGAACGCTCCACAAATCAGAACAGAAATTGAAAACAATCACAATCGGGTTTGTTTGGCTCAAGATTTATTGTGAGAAACATTTGGGAAAAAAAGGATATTACTGTGTCCATGGGAGTAATGACAACGTTAAAGTTCTGCAGGTTCAGCAATGCAGAGGCGATGCACATGTATCAGTCAATATGATAATAAATAGCAGACATTTGGCACTGATTTTGTGACTGTGTACACCATCACTTTATCAGTTTGCTCACAAACAAGTAAATGTGGGCGATGAGACAATATGACATTTAACATAATAGGATGCTGGGTGTCTCCAGGGAAAGCTGGTTTGTTATGAGAGTAGAAATATGCAGGCTATATATTGACTTTTTCCAAAATCGATCATTTGAACAAACTCTAATGGTCAGAAAATCTTTAACCAAGTTCTGCTCTGTAATTAGATGTTGTGAATTTGCCATGAATTTGTCACTCCAAGTCAATATTGTTTTTTCGAAAGTGAGTACCTTGATTTACTACCAAACACAGGCAAGAACATATTTGATTTCCATTTATAATTAAAATATTTTAGAAAGCTGCCGACGACCTCAAATGAGCAATAAGTAAGATGTCCCATTACTGAGATTGACCCTTAAAATTGAACATATCTATTTATATATTATGCTCATGTACTGTTACTTACTGTGCACCTTTCTGCTATATTAATGTGCTTTTGTTATTCATGCCAGTTACAGGACATATTCAGAGCCAATACTGCAAACCCTTGGTCAACAGCAGCAGCTGGCATGAGTCACAAATTACTCAATGAGTCTTCAATGCTGCTTTTGATAATACATTACCAGTCTAAACAACATAAACACACAGTCTTTTAGGACATAATATAATGAGTTTGAGAATGGCAAACCTTTAATCTTTGGATTTGGAGAGAATGTTTTTAATTCAGTACATGGGTGGGTCCTTTTTTGGATCAAATCTGGCCCTCAGTTTCACATACAGGAGCCAGTCAAAGTTAGCAGTAATTTTAATTAATCCACTGCACAGCCTACTTTGCATGTCACCAGAACTAAGAAAGTGCTTATTGAGCCTTACCCCATGACATCACTGTTGGTCGTGATTACAGGTCAGATCATACTTCTCACTTCATCCATCAGTGTTGCTGGGTGTGGTCAAAGGTAATAGGCATGCAACTTTCAAGTAGAGCAGGCAGTAACACACCGCTTTTAAGTCTGGTGGTATGTTAAGTTTTTAATTCATTTTATAATTTTGAGTTATTAGGTTTTTTTCTGAAGGAATGCATTTCACATTTTCCTCTACTTAGCTAGTATAAAGCACATTCCTTTTTTGAAGGTCCATTTGCAATATGAAAAATCTTGACATTCTTTCTCTGAAAAGTAGTTGTTATCACTTTAAATGCAGCATAAAGGAATACAACAGAAACTGATTGAGATTTGAAATTGCCAAATGAATAAATGTAATTTGATGAATATACCTAAGGCCACCTCTGCAGACCTTCAATTTAGATTGCTGAATAGAATAGCATCTGAATACCAGAAGCAATCTTTTCTACAACATAAGACTAATGGAGTCCTTAAGTGAAAAGCAAATGCACTACGGATATCCATTAAACTAGAATTCAGGGTAAAGTAATGATCACTGCAGCTGCACATAACATTTGTGGAATGGTTTGACTGCATGGTCTTATAATTGAGTCTTTCAAATAGTATATTTTATACATTTTGAATATGTACAGTAGTTAATTTTGTTAAGTAGTGCACATCACAGCTCAGATACATACTAACACAATGCCAAATACTCGGCTTTCACCAATAATAGTTGTTCCGTATATACGTCCCACTGAGAGATACTGTCCTCCAAAATATAGCATAGAAAGAGATTATTGACATGACAAACCTCACATCACTATGTGTCTAATAAATCTAAGATTCCTCTTCTTCTGTCAGTGATTTTTTTTTATGTGATAACTTTTGTAACTATTTTTTGCAAGAAGCTTGGTAGTTGACAGTTCACTGAAGAGACCTCACACTCAATAAAGTTAGATTTGTTTTAAGGCTTTTTTTGTTTTTGCATTTTGCCTTTATTGACCAGCCTGACAATATTCGTGTTTCCATTCAAGTGTCAAGCTAATTTTAAGTGAACTTTAGCAAAAAAGAAATGCGAATTAGTCGCGTTTCCATCAACTTGATGGAGTGAATAAACTACACTCATTGCAAAGCGTAGTTTGCAATGAGGAGAAGGGAATCTTAAATGATAAAGATCTCTGGCCAGACCAAGTCCACTGGACATGAACTACGTGGCATCCTAGACTGATAGGCCAACAAAAAGCCCCCAGGAAAAGTTTTATTCTTCTAACAAGTCACGCTGCAGTGTGTGGTGTCTCTTTGTACGTTGCCATCTCTTTAGCACTTTTGCTTCCACTCTGCTTCTAACAGCTACATGTGGGAGGGAGGGGGTGAGAAAAATAGCCTGGCAAAACCTACCCACAATTTCATTGTTATCTGGTAAGATGAATTGTGAAGTAGTTGTTTGAAGTACGGTGTTCACTCACGCACTCACACTTCTCATACACCGTCTTTGGTCTTTACTACTTCTGTTATGGGTTTATGAGGCCAAGACAACCAGGACCCCAGACCGTGCCTAATTAATTAGTATCTTAGACCGAACTGTAATGCACAGTGAACTACTCGGCCTCACACAAGTCTTAGACTTCCAGGTGTTCTAAAAGATTCCAAAAGAAAACTACAAATAAGAAAGCAACTCCTGAGTATGTGTAGTCCTGGTGATAATGCATGAGCTGTTGTAATAATAATGAAAAAAAATTTTGGTAGCAGTTTTTCTTTCTTCCTCTCATTTATCACACACACAGACACTTTTTCCTCCCTCTGCCTCTATGCTTTGTGCCATAATCATCTAGGGGATTTACAAGCAGTCACAAGGCTGCTCTGAGGTTGTGCTCGGACAAAAACGTGACTTCAGATATTTTGGTCTTTCTTCAGCGGAAGAGGCTGTGAGTGTGTTTGACAACAGCAAAGTATTTTGTGTAGTTGTTTGAGTTCCCTGGAAGATACATACTACTACGCTCTGAGGCTTTATAATTAGTGACAGCAATAGATTCACAGTGTGAATGCACACAGCTTGTAATTTAGTACTGTAGGGCAAACATGGACAATCATGGACGATAAGTTTTGTTTTTGCGTCTGTATATAACTATAATATTCTATAAAGAATATTTTGCATGTCCATTGACTTTGCCTGAATGGACAAGGATCATAAAACTGATGGCTGGTAGCAGTCCTACTTTTGATGTTTTGAGATTTATGGTTCCTCAACCTGATCTGCACGTTTCATGCTGCTCCACTAGCAGAGATTCTCACTCACTGGCTGCTCTGCTTGCAATAATGCGTCACATGTGATAAGCACATGTGGTGAGACATTAGAGCTGGGCACACTTGAACGCACACACACACACACACACACACACACACACACGCAGAGAGATACACACACTCACTTTCACCTTGTCAGCACTTGCTCCAGATGCGTCTTGATGGGTAAAGCATCCATTAACACATTAGTGTGTCTTTATCCATGTCAGTGTAGCTGCACAGGAGGATGTGCTCCTCCGTACACACTGCTCAGCTTCCTGCAGCAGGTAGAGCTGAGCTTGTTGCGTGGCAGCAACACCAGCAGGGTGAGCTGTGGCTGGGTGTTTGCTCATGATGACGTAAAGTCAATGCACGGAGGCATTAATGTGTTTACTGAAGAAAAGTAACTATTTTCCACCTGCTGGATCACTTTGTTCATCGAGGTGAGATTGACTGTCTAATGTTAGGTTTTATGGCAATGACCCGAGCTAATGTGCAAGCTATAGAGAGGTTTCTTAAGGCTCTCTCTTTGTGCCTCATTAGTTTTGCTGTCGTCTGATTGGAGGAGATGAGCCTCTACTTTGCTTTTGACTTCAGACCAGGGCTCATTACCCCTCCACTCTCACTTTCTGTCCATGCTTACCTTTTTTTTTTCCTGTCTCTTACTCCCTCATACACATACACATGAGCCATTTTTATAGCAAGTGGAACCAGGCTTTCAAGAAATGTCATTAATGGATATATTAGACTTGGCATTTACATGTCGCACAATCTGTTATCAATAGCTGCAAATACATGCAAATACAATGAAATGAAAAAAAGAAGCAGAAAACAGAGCCTCCTGCATAATTTTAAGCTGCCAATGATGGCTGACACCGAACCACATCTCTCAGCATTTTGCAAGACGCGAGAATCTCATCCGCCCACTTGCGTACTCGCACACGTCCTCTGAAACACATACACAGAAATATACATACATGCATCCTTTCTTTCCTAATAAACACACTCTCCACCCCCTCTGTAGTCTCTAGCAGTCACTCAGCGGGGAAAGATGACTAGTCTCTCCTCTGATCCTCCTTCACTGTTTACTCTCCATTATGAAGGAGAGAAGACCTCACTGCTGTGTGTGAAAGTGAATGCATCTCTTTAAGGATACCTCAATAAATGCACATACAGTAATTTGCAATGCTAAGAATCCAGTTTCGCCTTGTGTTACAGTCGTACAATACACATACGTTGTTTGTAAGATAGAAGTGTTCATTTCATAGGGGAAATTCATTGTAGGAAATGATCTGGAATTTGATGCATTAAGATGACAACTATTGTTTTTCTATTTTTCCCCATTCTTTCTGCTTTTCTCTCTATCTCTGTCTCTCTAGGTGAGTCAATATTTTGTGGTGAAACCTACTCTGAAGCGCTATGTATTTGTGAGTGATGGGAACACACACTGTTTGTTTGTGCAGCAATGACAGGTCCACATTAAGCCTGTTTTAGAAACTTTTTTGAGCACACCATTAAATCTCTACTTTTTCGAGAGCCTCATATTAATTCATGCCGGCAAAAATGTAAAGCCGAGCAGAAGCTCATATTTCTCTTTGCTCCCATGAAATTTCAGACTGGGCCTGTTCAATTGTTGCCAGGAAGTTTAAAGGTCTGGCAGTTCTGGCAGGTTTTCTAGCCGAGAGCTATCACAGATACATTTTCACAAGAAGTGGGAGAGTCCATTTCAGTTCTTTGAACATGGGTTAACCAGGGGAGATCACCAAGCAATATTTTACCGAACACCGTTTGACATCTCAGCAGCAAATAAACCCCTGTAAACCCTAAGAGGCCCTTCCTGCGTTTATCTTATTGCCAGAGTTATCTGCCCAAAAGCAGGGTATAAGCGGTACACTATTCCCATCCTTTCTTGTGTTTCCAAGAGTCCATTTGTCTGCTCCTGGAGCTAAACTTCTAGGCTCTTGCCATGGATGCTGTGGTGTAAATCAAAATCATTCAGTTCAAGATGCACATGTATAAGATGTCCAGGGGTTTTCAGTTTCTCTAACCTCAAGCTGTGTTTTAATTTCAATATAATAATACATGGTTACAAGGTAACTAAATTGAAAAAAAAAAAAAGCTACACGAGCTGGCAGCTACTATGTGAGCTCCTGGGTAGTGCTAGTCTTTCCAGTTCAGACACGCCATCCTAGCTCTTGGAACAAATGAAAATACATTGACAATTTCTGCCAAAAGACAGTTGTTAACACTTTGTTTCAAAAGATTTTAGGTGGTGAGCTTTATCACAGATCTGGCTCACCAAACAATGTTGTGTACAGGCGGCAACATTCTCTTTCCTGTGTTCATGGGGTCTATTAGTTTTAACATGACTACTGATATCAGCTTAAAAGCCTCATTTGATCACAGACTGTTTGTGGCACTTGAGTATTGCACATGAACTAGAAGGTTTTTTGCAGGTCATGGTTTATATCTTCAGTAAAAGCTCTTCCTTTTCTTAGAACCATTTCAGTACTGTTCACTTTTGCTTCTTTTTTTGCAAAGTTGTAGCTGGAGGCATCATGTAAAAACTCATTAAACTTTGAATCAGGACAATGATGTAATCAGAGCCACAAACTCATCGCTGCGCTAATGCGGGTTGCATTTGAAAAGAGTGCCATCTGCTAACCTGGGCACACAGACATGACTTTCAGCATGTTTGTTGCACTTGATTATATTTGGTGATAGCAGGGCACAGTAAGAAACTGAAAATATTTTGTGTTAATATTAATGCAAACCATCTGTAATGTTTATTTATTTTGATAATTAGTGTAAATTATCAGTTAGTCTCTTGTGGCCACTGTTGACTTATTGGGTGGTGGCTGGTGCAACTGGGAATCCGTCTCCCCACTCCTCTTTGCTGTCTGTTGCTTTGAGACTGTTCACTATGGTTGTGCCTCAGGTATTTAAATTGGAAAATTGCATCTGACTTGATTTGCATAAATGTTCTTAATAAATTAGGTGCTAAACTACATAAATTTCCACCTATTAAGTCTTTGCAAACAGAGGTAATTATTGCCTCTCTTAGTAAATAAAACCCCACATCTTAAAACTCCACATGGAGCCATGTGAATCTTCCTCACTCTGGGGATCTGTCAGCTCTGCTCTGTCCTCTGCATCATTTTTCATTACTGGGGAGAGTTTATGCCTCGGTGTTCCAAACAAATCTATTTCTCCATTTTGTATTGCACTTCCAGTCCTTTGTTAAGCTTTCTATATGGCTTTCTTACATGCAGATGATGCTGCACCTTCTAGAAAAGAACTGACTGTATTCCACCAGACCTTTACCTCCTCTTCTTAAATACAGAGCAACAGCCCTCTTCATTTTTCTATGGTTTCAGTAATGGTAGAATAGTTTGTACTCCCAGTATCACCACTTGAACCCGACCTATTACTGGTGTAGATGGCTTACTGAGAGTTTTCAAACATGTTGTTGTTGGTATGTTTTAGCCTTATAAGTAATGGGCTTTTCTTGTCTTTTATGTTGAACATGCACAAGGATCTGGAGAGCAGAACAGTGGAAGCAAAAAGAAAAGGTGATACGAAAAAATCTTCCAACAAATGGAGATTTGTCTATTTTTTATTGGCGATAACCCTGTAACTTTTATTTTAGCTCAACCCTAATCCAAACTCTTAACTAATCTTCTGTCCTCAGACTATCGACACATGAATCCCAGAAAAATTACTTTGCTCCTGGCTCGAGCCATTGTATTGCTAAGATTGGCTGAACCCAGTGCGACCTTGGAAGTTGCACACCGCTTGGGTTTTGTACGGAGCAGCAATTCTCCAATAATGTTTTCACTTGAATTTTAACCCTGTTTTCCACTGACCTTTCAAATGGTGTTCAACCTGACTACAGGTGGTCAGGAAGCTTCAATACAAAGGAAATGTACTTAGATTTTTCCAGAAATGTAGCATTAGTCTAATTTGAAAATAAGTGTGTATTGGCTTTTTCATTACCAGAACAACAATTATATGTTGACATTGAACGTTGACATGAACGCTCCCTTCTGACTCTGCACCTGCAGGTGAGTGCATTTGAGACCACTTATCTTGTGTAGACGATGCAACCTTTCAATCCTCAGCCCAAACTGACGCTATTTCTAGCACCAACTCAGCCCCTCAGATAAACCCAGACAGTGAATATCTCTTCACTGACACATTACAATCACTTGACAGGAATTTGATTTTCAGCAGTGGACTATAAAAATAAAGTCTGACCATCACTCCTCAGCTTACTATTTCACTAAAAACAGGTGCTCCATCAATCACATATTTCCTCTCCAACCAGCAGGTAACTCAGAGGCAGTGCCTTAAACACATGCTATCCTAAATTGTAGGCTATTGACACATGTAGTATTTCACTTAAAACTGCTCTTGTTGTATTATGTCGGCAGCTGAAATCTGTTTTGTTGTTGTTTCCTGGCTGGCTTTACATTAACTGCTCTGGGGAATGTCTTTCTCAACATCACACGCTTATTACTCCTCTTTTGTCAGTGGGATAGAATAAGGAAGTGGTTGGCGCTGCCTGTTGTCTGACATTATTGAGGTGTGAAGTGAGCAAATCTGCATCACTGCTCGGCTGTCCTCCTCACCCACCTGCAATGACTCAATCTCCCTCCGAGCTCGCAGGAGCTCTTGTTTATTCACTTTCTGTGGATGTTTGTGGCAACACTACATGAATAACTTTCAGATTCCTGACATCCTGGAAGATTGAACATATCTTACAGTCAGTTGTTTTTCATAGTCGAGTATATCTGAAACTAAATTGTTGGTTTGTAGCATGCCCTCGACGCTAGAGCTCCATGCTTAACTGAACAACAATAAATGTGTTTCTAAATTAATCAAAATCACTAATACTTGCTGAGTGAATCATAAAATAAAAACAGAAATATGAACATATAAAGAGTAAATAATTTTAAAGGAGATGGTGAGAGAGAGCTGAGAGGTGCCATGAGCAAAAGCCAGGTGAGTGTCTTCACTCCAATGTCGTTCCTGTGAGATTGAAGTGATGGGAATGAGATCAAGATAAACGTAATCAGACCCTTCACTTTTTGGCACTTCCCCATAACTGATTCCGCCATGCACAAGAGTATTTTTCCTCCTTTGCACTTTGGATCTACTCTTCCTCTCATCATCCTCCCCTCTCTTCCATAAACCCAGTTTAATGAAGCTGCTGGACTGAACTCAACCAACCCTCCATAACCTCATTCCACCCATCCTCCACCAGGACATTAACAGAGCAGCCACTCCCAATGTCCTCTGTCCTCTTTTTATACAGACACATAGGCACACAAGTGCTTGCACAGACAGGGAATATTTTACTTGCATACACACACACACACACACACACAGTTGAGCAGACACGTGCATAGACAGACACCCTCCCAGCTGTCTCTGGTAAAACATTAAGCACCCAGACTTTTGATCATGCAGAGTAAGTCTGACTACAGAAATAGAAACAAATGAACCCTCGGTAAAACCGTTGTCCCATCTCGGTGTGCTTTGATTGGATCATATAGCAGGCAAACCCACCATCCAAAAAAAGACTGTGCTGCAGCTACGCTGTAGCAAAACACACACATCTGGTCTGTATTAGCACAGCCTTACTCATCTGGGATACATGTCTGCCCCTGCAATGGAGACCACCCTTCTATTTTCTCTTTTTTAAGTGGTTACTGGAGTCATGAACTACTGGTTTGGCACATCATAAAAGAAAAAAGAAAAAGAGAACGAAAGAGGGAAAAAGAAAGAATTATTAGCTATTCGTTAGCAGAAGACATCCAAATTAAACTTATAGAGCACCATATTTATTTAGATTGTGCATATTTTCTTGTGGGATTGGGGAACTGGTTTCATGATAGAGGTTTTATGATGTGCTACTTATAGCCTAGTGTTCTTGCTTAATCGTCTTATGATTTGACTTGAATGCTTGAATAGACATGTGTAGCAGTCATATGCGTATGTGGGGAAAGTCCTTTGAGGCTGTAGGGCTTCTTCCTCCCCAGCCCATAGTTTCTGACCAATGAGAGCAAGTTGTATATTGTGTTGGCTCTGCTTGTTGCATTTATAGATAACCTAGGCTGTCCTGATTTACACAGGCCAGTGAACAAATACTGTGCTCAAAAGTCAATGAAAGCCTCTAGAAGAGAGTCTCACAGTTCTTTGTTTTTTTATTTTATGAGCAGAAGATATAATCACACAAACAAAGAACACACTCGAAAGCTGTCAAATCTCATCACCCTCTGTGCCAGTTCCCCTTCCTTTCTTCCTTTCTTGTGTGATATATCACATTTTGGGGGTGTAAACAACCTCCACACTGGCTCAGGACTGGCCTAGTCTCCCTTTGCAGACACCAGGAGCTGTCACATCCCTTTAGAGGCCACATTAGATCGGGAACACAAACACATACAAACATACAGGCAAACACTTCACAAACCCTGCACAACCCTCAGGTTATTGGAAAGAGCTAAACCCATGGAGCAGTTGGCTTGTCTAGGCTCCACCAAAGCACCAAGAAACACATCAAATAGACCCAAATCTGTGACTGGATAGGCAAACACCAAGGCACCAGCTGCACAAAAAAAATCTGTTTTAAATAACCCTCGTGAGTTGGCCTTTACTGTTTCAGAGCTGTTGGAAAAAACAATAAATTCAAGTCATATGTAGTCCAAACTCAAAAGTGACTAACATACTCAAATTCACTCTATTTTAATGAAATGTAAATTTTACTTGATAGTTAAGTAAGCTCATATGTCAATGTGCAAATTAAAATCAGCTCATTAAGTGTAGTGGGCTACGCTGAAATCAGTATGTAAATCAAGAGGGATTGTGATACTTCCACACATTTTTTGAACACACACTGTGCAGTCTCATTCTTCCTTGCCCATGCTTCTATGAGCATGTGCACACTCTGATTTAATCCCAAATTTCCTTCGGCCCAGATAGCTATGAAGCTGAAGTTACCATGTTCTCTGCAGTGTGAGGTGTGTTTAGATAGGGAGGATGTGCATGTGTGTGTTTGTGGCTAACTAAGGGAGATGTGACTTAAGAGAAGAGGGATTGAAAGGCAGACAGAGAGGAGAAGGGAAAGTGTGTGTTTCTGTTATTGTATCTCTGAGGTTAACCTCAAGCTACGGGACGGAGCCAGCAATAACAGAGCTCAGAAACTCACAGTACAGTGTTCGCTGCTCTAACAGCCAACGCAAACCTGAAAATTACTGATGACTGGGAGCACTATAGGGCACACGCTTGAGTCATGACACGTGGCAGGAGTGACTGTCCTGTTTGTGAAAGGTCAAACCATGCCAACTATTTCAGCTTGAGTCAGTTCACCTAAGCTTTATTGGTATAAATGGTGACAAACCAATAACATCAAAGCATTCCTGTAGCGCATTTATGCTTAGCATCTGCTTTACATGTCCATCATAAAGATAGTATAAGAAAAAGTGTCATGAATTTAAGACTTCAAATTAATAGAATTAAACTGCACAACTTTCACACACACGTTCTATCTTCACCAGCTTCTATTTTGTAATTGTGTACTGATTAGATCTTTTTATTTGTCGTGCAGTAAACTATTTTAGAGCATCAGGTAGAATGCATGAACTTTTCTAAAACCTTAATTTAACACAAATTCTGTTCATGGACATGGGGATAAAAGCAGTCGTCACAAGACAAAACAGTGAACTAGTAGCAAGCTTATTTATCACCAGAAGATTTAAGAAAAGGGCTAGTGCAGTATTACTGTATATGAGACATCTAAACCCTTCTGATAAGAGCTGAATCAAACACAAGAGCTACGCTGTATGGTAGCATTAAAATGTCCTGTAAGATTATTTCCATTTTACAGCAGTGAATTTCAGTATATCTTAAATTGAAGCACAGAGCAGTGTGGTTTAAGGTCGGTTTAGCGTCTATTTTTATTCTGCGGGTTGTTATGAAATAGAGCTTGGCTGCTTCATTTCTTTGGATATAAAATCGTTGTGAGTTTATATCTTTGGATATAAAATCATTGTGTACTAGAGCAGGGAGGGAGGAATATAGAGCCTATTTCTGCACTTGTTTATTTTCCAGAAAGGTCCTCATATGTGTCCCAGATGAATTGCTGGAGATAAAAGTAGAGCCTTTTGATGGATGTAAAATGGAGTTAGATTGAGTGGGAGGGAACTGCGGTCTGGGGTCTTCGCTTTGTTGCTGTTAAATATAGGCTTTAGAAACACCACAAATTGAGAGCCCAGCCCTCTGTATTAGATCATTCTGGGGCCCGCTGGTACAAAAACACATTAATGAGAAACACACAGTTATGTACACACACACAAAAGCACGCATGCACACAACATTGTAGATTGTTTTGCTTTCCATCCCTCTTTATAACACACACATACATTAAGCAGACACTTCAAAACTCTTTGAGGTTTGGAGAAGATCTTACAATACATTGAACAAGAGACTTTGCTGAGCCTTGTTGTAGATCTACAGTATAATATCATCTGGCTTCACTTTTTATGTGGTGTTTGTTTCACAGAGTAATTTCAGTGTGGCATCTTGTTAGTCTGTCTTTTCTATGACTGCCTGATGTTCTGATGTCCTGTAAAACTCAGGCTGGCTAAGCCACCCCAAATTTGGGTTTAATTACCTCCTCTGCCACACATTTACATCCCAGCTCTGGAGAATTTTTGTTTTAAACATAACATACATACCTATGAAGTTTCCTGATATCAACATCACCCCACAAGCAGTGCTGTTTCCCAGTTGCTTTTGTGCAGACCTAAGATCAAACACAGCACCGATATGAGTTTGACCTGAAAGGGGCAGGGGCTCTCTTGGGAGGATTTACTGTGGACCAAGTGAGAGCCAATAAACACTCCATTCAAACAGAGCGATGACACCGAACTGGCAGATATTTGTGTATGTGCTCGCATGTGTGTTTGGCCCTGCCCCGCATGTGCTCCATCTTCAAGATCAGAGAACCCAGAAATTGGCACTCGTGAGCACCGTTTACCAGGCTTTGATGTAAAATAATGGTTGAGGTTAAGGAAAGTGTTACGGGTGGAAAAATGATCGAAAGTCAAACAATTGTCCTCAACTATAACAGCACAAGGTTGCTTGGGCTCGTACATTGTTTTTCTATTGATTTTTATCTTATTGCAGTCTCATGAATTGTCAAAGGGGGCATGTTACTGTCCTTTGCCCCATCAGAGTCCATATTGCCCCGCATGGAGAATGGAGGTTTGGGATTGAGGCTAAAAGGTTGATTGCATTAGTGACTTCTATCAGGATTCATTTGAACACTGGTTTAGAAACAAAGTGATGGTTTTTGAACTCTGAGGGTGACCTTGACATTTGGGTGTCCAAGCAATCTAACCAACTGGGATGTGTGTGTGTGTCTGCATGTGTGTGTGTATATGTTGGCTGCAGTAGATTCACAAGAGTACAGTAAACAGCATGCAGAGTAAAGGTTTTTTTCCCTCCTTGATTGCAATATTCATTAATTAATTATGTGCAAGATCAAATGGTGCGACAGATTTTGGGAAATGCTTTTTATAAAGATACGATCTGGCAAACAGATAATAAAAAAAATATGCAGACTGAGGAGATATAGATGAGAGGGAGCAGTTTAAGGACACATGAGGAGGAGAACCAGATCAAAAAGTAGGATGGGGGTTAAGAAAATATTCTCTCACACACATGGATGCACACACACACGCACATGCACACCCCTGAGGGTGCACACTTGACAAGCTTTTTGCTCTGTGCTCACTGTGAAATAGAGCGTAGGTAGCCATGACGATAGCGTACATCATCATGGGAGTGGAAGTGATGGAACAAAGGATGTGAAGGAAAAAAAACACACCATGAATTATAGTTTATTTACCTCACCTGCAGAGAGAATCAGGCCGGTATTTTAACTTGACCTATTATAGTGACATTACTTTATTCCTAATTTTTCTTGTTTTCTATATTTTCATATTTTGATAAGACATGTCTCCATTTACTGATGTGCTCACATTTGGTGTACACACTTCCTTCATGTTTAAGTGTTGTACTGATAGATTCGGGATAATGAATTTCCACAGCATTAAATACATTAGGGCATAATCCCTCCTTGTAGGTTTTAAAGGACAGGTTCACAATGTCACAAAGTCTATTTTAAAACAATAGTAAGGGGCCCATGTGGAAGATCTGTACAGGAAGTGTTGACTGTTATTGACAGTAGTTTATGGCCAAGTGAAAGGACAGCAAAGTAGAAGCAATGTGAAAAATATTGTTTTGTTTTGTTTTGTTTTTACCTGGCGGGTCTTTATTGTTGTTGTATTTATTTCAACATAAAACGATCTTCACCATTGTAACTGCACGTATTGTACTGCCCTGTGCTGCACACAGATTCATTTCTCCATGTTTGCAAATCAGCACATAAAGCCTTCACCTGACTGGAAGTGCCTTGAAAGGTCAGCCACAACCAGAGTCAAAGTTCAAATAACAATAATCTTGCCTGTCTCTGAAAAAAATATTTCAGCCTTCACAAGTCAGCTGAGATGTGTACTGGCCTTTACAATTCCCAAACATTCAGTTTCTGGGTCTGCAGTTTCAGGTGTTAAAGCGAAGCACATTTTCCACACATTTCCTCTTTTGTAACCCGCGTTATGAGTGACACATATTGTGTGAAGGAGAGAAGGAGAGAAATAAAGTAAAGCTTGTCTAGGGAATAGTGACCTACATGGCAATATACAGTAAAATGCATTTCAGACTGCATCCATCCCTGCGTGTTACGTCACTGTCTTCCCCAGAAGGGATAGGAAGGTGGAGGCAGACTGGATTGCAACCTTCGGCTTTGTCCTTCACAAAACAATAGCTCTAATAATCTTGCCTTCCCCCTGAGGTCAGTGGTAACGAACACACTCCGTCACACGGACACAAACTCACGTATTTGCACACACACAAAGATGGTTCGATGAGACCACGGAATAAAGAAAACTGGCTTCAGAGCAGAAGTAACAGACATGAAGTTACCGTTCAGTTATTGGTAGATGCTATTTAGAGGCATTGTTCTCACCTCTATTCTTGTCTACCTTCCCCTCCTTCCTCTCATCTCCTTCCCATTCTTTTGTATGTGTGTGTGATGGATGGGCTGCTCTATCATATGAGTAATACTAATATAGGCCTGTCTGCATGCACTGGCTCTAGCCCTTGCAAATTGAATTTGTCAGCGGCCTTTTTTTTTTTTTTCTGCCTGTGTTTTTTTTTTGTTCACTCCCCCACCCTTTTCACTGTGTGTGTCTAAGGGTGTGTGACTAAGCTGGCTAGTTTTTTTTTTTTTTTTACATCATTTTTAAACATTTTGGTTACTCTCCTTCTGTGGGAGCGTGTGGGTATATGTGTGGACCTTTGGAACGAACCATTCTGTATTCAAATGACCTTGTATCGACCCAGATCATGTCAGCTTTATCGAGAGAGAATAGACTGACTACTGAATCCACAGCCTTTTCTTTTCTTATCCACTCTTCATTCTTTAACTTTGTCAAGTCCCTGCTCCTGTTCTCTTTATTTTTCTCATTTTCAAACCCCTTCTATTTTTTCATGATATCTAGTTCCAAAATCTTATGTGGTTTTACTACACTGCTGCAGAACACTTACCCCTACCAAGTAGCAATTTTAAAAAATAGGCCCTTATTCTTTCTCCCTGTTCCCTCCCCGACTATGTCTGTGTGTGACTCCCATACTAAATGAGCCACTATCCACTGCTCGCTGGAAGATGAAAGATGGACAAGTCGTACCCTGCTTGCTTACTCCCTCCCTCCTAATTCTTGTCTCTCTCTCTCTGTTTTTTTTACTCTCTATCCTGCTGCCTTCCCTGCTGAGCTGTAATCTGACAGATGTTGAAAACACAAATTTCTTCATTTTGACAGTGTTTCTCCTCATCTGTGCGTGTGTGCATGCGCTCATGAACAGGGCACACCCGCGTGTGCCTGCTTTGGCCAGCATGCAATGTGTGATCACGTATACACCTGGTGCATTTACACTTTGTTTGTCTCTCTCAGCCGTCAATATGCTGCTGAGGTGGGTGTGATGATCCTGCCATGGCTGTCCAGCTGGCTGATGCCTGTCTGCTTGTTTGGATGGTAACACATTAACACTTGGGGAACAACATAGACATCCCAGGTTCCTCTCTCCTGCCCGCTATTGTGCAGAAGCAGTGTAGCTGAACATGGCTGTATCCGACCTGTAAAAAGCTCAATTTTTACAGCCTTTGGATCTTTTTATGGGTCATTTACACACATTGTAGGTGCCTTGCTTCTTGGTATCTACAGTATCTCTTTATCGCCTTTTCTCAATCATCCTGTCTGTTTCTATTTGTCTTTGCTACACCAATTACAGTACCGCTCACCCAAGCTTATACCAATTCCCCTCTATCCCCTCCCTTACCTCTATCTCATCTCCTCCTCCACATTCACTTTAATCCCATCAACACATTCTTTCCAGCCGTTCTTTCCCTCCAGTGTGTTTTCTCACCTCTTCTTCATCACCCCATCTATCCTGTTTTCCCACTCTCTTCACTCATCTCTCTCTGCCGTCACAGTACAACCTTCCCCTCACTCTTTTTGAGCCTATCATTAGGGACCATTAAGGTTTCAGCTGTTCCAGAGAGAATGAGGGAGTCAGTCTGACACCTTCAGTGGAGAAATTAGGTGGGAGGTATGATGGAAGGGAGCAAATATGAGATAAAAATGAAGAGAGCAAGTGAATTACAATATGAAAAATATCTCAAGATCTATTTTGGCGAATGTCAAGACTAACTAGAAAGACGCATGTGATGCATGAGAGTGTGGTAAAAGTACAGACGGGATTTCAGATTGATGATGATGATGATGAATTGGGTGATTAAGAAAAGGATGAAAACAATGTGACAATGTGAGGAATTATGATGATGATGATGCACATGCTTGTGTTATTGTTAATCTTGGTAAAGGACCAGGCAGCACACTATCATCTGGGAGTAATACGCTGTTGGTGTGCGTGTGTGGGGGGGTGGAGTAGCCATCACTCCCTACAGTATATGCATCTTGGGTATTGGTATGTTGTAACATATAATTCATGACTTTCAAACACTTGGCTGCTCGACCATTTTTATACACACAGCAGCCGTGCTTTTGAACAGCTTCTTGAGTTAAATGCACATGTGTACAATATCTATTATGTACTACATCTGTACTGTATAGGTTACATATACCACTGAATCTGTATGTATGTGCAAGAGAGAGAGAGGGGTGGAAAGAGATCTATCAAAATGACACTTAAAGGCTCGTAGAATTGTGTGCTGCTCCGCCAAAGTGGAGTTGAAGTCCCTTAGCTCATGCCTGGTACTCACACATCTATTTTAATTCCGCTGCTCACTGTCAGTCTTGCCTGACTAACATGTGATCAATATAGGCAGACACCCATGTAATTATGATAGATTGAATTTCTCTGAGCATGAAACTAGTGACGTGGGGCAGGGGGATTGTGACATGTTTAGCGGGACGGCAGGACTGTTCTCATTAGACGGTGTTTCAGTGCGTTCCTGTTCCCAGAATGGCTGTGCTTCGGCATGTTCTCCTCCATCTGAAGTTCAGAGCATTCATGCTGGCCAGTCTGGATAGTCTCCAGTCCATCTCCTTAACGCACTGACAAGAAGATGACCTGTAAGTGACGTGGTAACTCATTTAATTCAGGTTCAGATTCAAGAAATGTACTATTCAGTTGCATCTACTTAATGTTACCATGTTATATCACACTGTAAATGATTTAGTGTGTTCATTCCATACATTTGGAAAAAAAAACTTTTTCTTTTCAGCTTGGAGTCAAGGTAACAAGGTCATCAGCATTCACTGGGTCCTCTCTTGACGTTGTCATTCCCTCTGTCTATCTCATCTCACATATCCCTGTGTGTGTGTGTGTGTGTGTGTGTGTGTGTGTGTGTGTGTGTGTGTGTGTGTGTGTGTGCGTGCTTAGCATTTTGTGCACTTTTATTACTAGTGGAGCATAAATATAATTCAGATCTCTGCTCCATGCATTCTTATGGCTTATATCTGCATAGAATTACAGCCTTTATTGAGATAAATATATGCTGAATGTTCTAGAAAAGGCGTGCCTAGTTCCTCTAATGTGTTGAAGGATTGATGGACGCAGATGGAAGACCTGAATAATAGTGTACTATAGTAACTCTGGTTTCTACACACACTTCTTTTTAAAAAACTGTTTTGAATTAGATAAAAAGGATTGAAATTGTGAAATAAATACGTGCTAATTCTTAACAATTTGGTACAAATCTGTATCCCTGTGAGTTTAGAGCAACCTTAAATAGATATTCATGTCAGACAACAGAGAATTGAGATAGTTGTATCTCTGAAGTATCTATATGGATTACTCCAATTTAATGAATAGGGTTGCAATCATGAATAGGGCCCGTCTGTAATACATATAAATATATACCTATATAAAGACACAGGTACAATGTTTACAATGTCTCACTTTATCATCAGCTACTCCACGTAGAAAGTATTAGCTTTCTGATTAATTAATAAAATGTCAAGTTGCCCAGTTCTTGGATGAGAGTGTGAGTAAGGTGTGAGACTCTTCAAACAAGCATAAAAACACAGCATCCATTGTGGTTTCAAATGCAGAACTCTTCAGCAGCCTCTGCTGAAAGTTAGTCATCGTATTGTGCCTCAGGAACTCAGTAGAAAATGTTACAACAATTGGACCTGTGGCGTGTACTTGTGGTTTTGTCAGTGGTTACTTCAGGGTGGAATGGGAGTTAAGGTATGATGGCCTCTAAGGACAAAAGGAAATGTACTTTGAATGCAGAAATGCTGCAAATTACCCAAACCAACTTCATTACTAAATATCATTACATTGTGTTGATATATGTGACATGAACAGCTTGAAGATATCAGGGAACTTGGGTATGTAACATCAGTAAAACTCATGCTGGAGAAGCTAATAATAGAAAGCCAGGTGTGAGTATGTTTTGAACACCTTTTGGGTTTGTGTGTTTTGGAAAGCAGAACTGCCAGGGAACTGAAGCTACAAACTGTACAAGCAAACAGAAAAGATGCAAAAGCTTTGATGTGGTCTTCAAAGTTTCGATTGTGGGGTCACTCTTGATGTTTAGAGGGAGGCTGTTCCACAGTCTAGGTGACCCCACAGCAAAGGAATGTTCCCTTGTGGATCTGTTTAGACAGAACAGCCAAAAGCTTTGGGTGAGACGACCTAAGAGATCTGGAGGAGCCTTGAGGGTTGTTAAAACATCTGAAATGTATGATGGGGCCATCTCAGTGTCATAAAAAAAACAGACAATAACATGTTAAAATCAATTATTTTTCACATTAGAAGCAAGTGAAGAAAGGCCAGCACAGGGGTGCCAGTGAGAAGGCCAGCAGCAGCATTTTGAGCAAACTGCAGACTGACTAATAATAACATATAATGAGTTACAGTAGTCTAGGTGAGAGGAAATAGTAGTGTTAATAACTTTATCCAGATCATGAGGCAATAATGAATACAATCAATCACTCTTATGGCAAAAGAAGAAAATAAGGCCCAGGTTGAATATAACCAGAATTAATGCCTTATCATATGTAGGACGTAAATGTACCATTACAATGAATTCATACACCTTGATACGAGTGTGATATGAAGTGGAAGCATAGCCCGAGCTGTGGGGGATTTGAAATTTTCTGCAGCAGTGCACCTACACAAAGCCAGACTGTTTTTGCTGTGTCGAGTTTGATGATACAACAAAAAATGCAACATTTCCTATGCTGACAAGCAAACATCACTGAATAACTCAAGCAAAGCATTTGCCAATCAACACACAGTAGCGCCAGTAAAAACATGCAGATTATTTCCTCTGTTTGAGTGGACTCCAGCAGGCACTTTTGATGCTGTGTTGGCACTGTGCGCATTTATCCAGTGAATAACAAGCAAGTCACACTTGTTTGGTTTATAAGAAGTGCAAATCAAATTTCATATGTCAGTCACAAGCGCCCAGTGAAAGAAATGTTCAGTAGTCAAATCTATGTTTCAAACTATGCTAATTTGCACTGCAGTGTGTGAATTATTATAGTCAGAGGTAGCCCAAAATCACTTGACACCATCTGACCATTCATTGGCTCATGCAGTTGTAGGAGTTACGCATTTTGTGTAATTATAATGATTGTAATATTGTTAGAATAGTACCTCTCTTTAATATTTCCATTCAGGCTGAAATAATACAGATTAATGTCACACTATTCTCTGCCGTTCAGCCACTGTGCTTGTCCTAAAGATTGTATAACTATAATAATATAATGTAGAATGGCACAAATAGGATTGAGCTAGGTAAAGACAATATGTTTATGAAAGGGGATCCACTATATTTATTTATCAATGTTATCAATTTAAGAAATGCGTCACCTCATTATCAATAAGAAAATATTTAATAGCATAAAATAAAAGTCAAAAATCTAATGGGGCACCTGACAATGATGCTGGACTTTGAACACAAAATCGAAAATGTCCCAACAAAAGCAAAACCTAGCAAGCTTGATGTTCACAGTTTAATAATAGCTGATAGAGAGCATCTAAAAAAAATAAAACAAATGAATGGACATGTAATAATCCAGTTTGGTAGAACCCAGCTGAGGTCAGGTTTAAGTTTTAGTTTAATTTTCAGGGTTTTGTGACAGAAAAACTTTCTTTATAGACTCAAACAAACTCAAAATGTACCATTAGGAGTGAAGATAAACTAGTACTGTTCAGTGTTGGTGTCTATGTGAGAGCAAGAAAGGTTTTTTATAGATGCAAAGAGATAAATAAATCAAAAACTAAGTGTCAAGAGAGAGTGAGAAGATGCACAGTCCCTGCCACTCAGAATTGCCGCTCCCAACTGGCTGGCAGCCAGAGAGCCTGTTTCCAGCTCTTATCCAGCTACTGGGAGTCCACAATAAACACGCCCAGTCAAGGCCCATTCACTGAGATGGCCTGCAGTATATATACATTACAGTAGCAAGCTTTTAATAAGCACTGTGTCGATTGTGGCCGGTTTTGAATGAGATACTGTAAACACATTGGACCAGTTTTGTTACATTTAAATACAAAACACTATATGTTTCAACTGATTTCACGCACAAACTGCAATTACTGTGAATTATGTCAAAATGTTTTTCATTTTCTCAGTAGTCGACTGTAAAAGAAATGAAAACATACAATATATCTCTACTATATATTGCTGCGGGGTTTGTCTGTGGGAGCAGTTTATATATCTTTGTTATGTCATCTGTCAAGTGTCACTGGTTGTTTTTTTGCCCTGTGTGCTACATTAGTGCCTCATAGCACAGAAGTAGTTTTGTGCTGCATTTTTAAAGATCTCCCGTCTCTGTGTTAAGCGGTTGTTGTTTCTGAAGAACTGGAAAGTTCACTGGAGTGGGGGGGGGGGGGGGTGGCAAAATAGGTTACGGAGGAGGGTTGCAGAAATTCAAATACTCATTATGAGGATGGGAGGGCGAGGAGAGTCAAGCAGAGGCGACGCGTCAGCCACGCTGCCAGACAGTGAAGGTTCACCTCAGCACCCCACTAAGAGGGTGTTGGGCACGGGTAGAGAGGCTTGCTGTTCTCCTGTCTGACTCTGTCACAGCCTCCCTATGGGAGTCTGCCATGTGTCAGCAACCTTAATTACAACACCTCATCTCCTCAAAGATTAATGACGCCTCCGTTCTCCCAGTATTTATCATCTTATCTGCTCATTTACATTCTGCTGTGCATATACTGTATGTGTGTTTGCCAGTGTTTGTGAACGCGCGTGTGCAGCAGCCACAGTGATATGATTCTACTCTGTGTTATTTTTGTTGGAGTATTTGTGATTCCCACTTATTTGCGTACTTAAACTAAAATTAAGTGAAATGCCTTGAAAAGGGAGCATGCTGTTAAAGTCATTTGTTTTCTTAATTACCTGCCGTGCGCAAAACTCCTGTTTGCCTCAGTGCTGAGGCCCAGCCTGGTGCGGCTTTGTTTTGGCTTTTGTTACTATGATTTCATGTTTTATTATTAGTCTTATTATTTCGTACAGCTTGACATGTGTGTTTGTGTATGAAATCTGTCTCTTTGTCGATGCCATTAGTAGCCCATTGTGTGACAATATGTGCATGTTAGAAGCTGCCTTTGTTTGTGTCATTGAGAATTGTTTACAGGGGGTATTATTGGTACTGAAGCTCAGCTACAAATAATAATGCGTCATATTAACTTGGTCCCGACATTCACAGTGCGGCAGCTCAAACCAGAGCAGACTTTCAGACACCATGTTTAGACAGAGACAAAAAGATCAACACATAATGTATAAGGTCAGGAGGGTCTGTCTGTTTCTATCATCTCCTGCTCCCTTTATGTAATATTTATGTTGTGACGTACTTTACTCTCTGCCTCTCTGATCCACACACCATGACCCGCCAGCCATTGGCTTCAATTGGCTGCCTTTGTATGTGTGTCTGAACGTGTGGCATGTCACTGAATCCATTCAGTCAATGCCCTAGTGGTACGTACTCATTTAAATCATTGTTCAGATGTGAATTGCCATGAAAATTAGCCCTGATTATCATGCACAACTGCAATTTTATCCTTGAATTCCCTTTTCTCTTCAAGTCAGCAAGTGTTCATTTTTCTGAATAATGTCACAAATATAAACAAAATGTGAAAATAGCTGGGCAAGACGCCGCCAGCCAAATCACAGTTATTAATATCAATTTATTTCCAACCTTTCGTCTTTCCTACAGTCTCTGCATAATCAAGCTGTCATCAGGCAGAAATATAGAGATAGGGAGGATGTGGGGTAGAAGGGTAGAAAGGGAGAGAGAGATAAACATAGTTGAAACCTCAGGGAAAATGTATTTCTCTTCAATTTGCTCTGCACAGTAACTGAGCGCGACACTGCAAGGAGTCTGTCAGGAGTTTGAAAAGTATTGGTGTTGAGTGTGTGTGTGTGTGTGGGGGGGGAGCACTCATTGAGACTGGCTAACAATACATTTAAAGCATGTGTGTACATAATGATTACAGCTGATGAGTCGGATTAATAGTTTAAGGAGACATTTATGTTTGATAATATTGAGAAAAGCTTCAAATCCAGCTGAGAGAGAACATTTAAATGTCCCTGCTGTCAAAAACGACAGTTGTGTATTGTGCTTTTTAATTATTCTTATTATCTCAGATTATCTAAAGCGCTAACTGAGAAGGATCAGTGTCTTAATTGATTGAAGAGCTGTTAATTTACATGGTAATGTGGCGGAAAAAAATACAGCCCCATGTGACAGATGACGGATGATGATAGGCAACTTAATTGCTGGGTAATTAATGCAAGCAGCAGCATTTTCTGGGATAATGCAGTTAGATTTGCACTTCTTTTACCAAAATTAAACTCCAGATTGTATTTTAGGAAGGTAATTTGTGCTTTGGCTCATATTGTGATTTTTAAAGGTTTGTTCAACCTTTGTCTTGAACAACATGAACTGCAGTGACAGCTTTGTGGGCACAGTGATCCAGTGCTTATACTATGTCTGCCATTAGCAGTTTCTCACTTATCATTATGAAGCTTGCTGTATTCTGAATGCTATAGGTGTACTTTGTAAAACAACAACATATACACATCCTTGTGGACACGTCAGCAGTCTAGTGCGATAAAACAGGATTTGAAACAGAAATTATCAATAACCTATTGGTTTCCATAAAAAATATTGTTTTGGCTTGAATATAATATGTTTTATTCTGGAAATTACATTCAGCAAAGAAATGTAATTTCAAGGACTAGATATTTACATACTAACAACAGTGTATTTACATACTAACAACAATGTTCTCTTTGAATGGAGTAAGTACAGGTCATGGTCAGGTCAAGTACATATTATAAGAACTGGATACCAAGATGGCACCCATTCACTAAAGAACGTTAGTCTAGGGGGGCATACACAAAATATCTTTAGCTTCTGCATTGTTTGGCCCAAAGCAGTCTTTTAATGAAATCCTATTTCTGGCCCAACTCAAAAATACTTGCACACACCACACTAAGGTGAGATTTATGCTTTATTTGAAGCAGTTTAAAACAATGTGTTCAATGTTTATAAAAGAAAATAGGGAAAATACTGCTGGATGAGTTTGGCAAACTGATCTTAGGTAAAATTAGAGAGTAGGCCATAGTTTAGGCCAACGTCAATATCTTTGTGCAGCCTTATGTTGTAGAATGACTAATAAATGTACCTTGAACCTTGAAGATGCTACCTTTTAAATTCTGAATGGACAGAGCCGCCATTGTCTTATATTTGAGACTATTTTGTACTGTTCCAATAATTATTAATAACTTTGAAGGGATAAAGCAGCTTGTGACCCGACAGCAGTGGAGTGGCTCAGACGTTGGACTGCCGAGTCACACTGAGCTACAGATACTGAAGAGGCTGGTGCCCTGAAACCTGTAAGTTCATTGTCTAAGAGTGTAGAAATTGATGTTTTCATTTTGTCAATAATGTCAACAATGTCAAAAACAATGTCAAACTAAATCCTCGCTTTTGTCATACACCTGGTCCATAATCAGCTATTGGATATTATCTCTGCTTCCCAAGTGTTTATTAGCTACAGCTTATGGGTCTGGAACTGACACATGCTATAGCAATTAACCTTGAGACTTTTCTACATGACAGCATAAGTCAAATACATCAGTGGATGATGTGTGCATGATCTTGCGGGTGGTGTGTCTGCTTATGTGTGTGTGTGCACTACAAACATTTGAATGCAGTTTGTGATGTCAGATACTCCAGATGAGACAGAAGAAAGGAAGCCACGTTTGAACAATGTAACAGATAATATGATGATTATGATGCATCACAACAATGCTCATTAATGTTCTGTGTAATGTGCAGATTTTGGTATTGAAAGTCCTGATAGACCAAGATAGACCATTTTTAGGCTCCTCTTTATATTGACTGCCATCACTTAACCTTAAAAATACAGCTCATGGGTTTTTAAGTATTGTGCCATGGTGTATTATGGTTCCAATATTCTTATGGAATCACACAAGATATTTCCAACTAACCTTGGGCCGAGAAAGGGCTGAGGAGGGAGAGGCAGTGGCAAATAAGGGTATTAATCACAAGACAACCTCACCAACACTCCTATCACCTCCCACACACACACACACACACACACACACACACACGCACACACTATTTAACAGGAGGCTTCAGCCACATACATGGAACTCCCTGCCAGACAGAACCAATCATTCTCGGCGAGGCAATGAGATCCCTGATGAGCAGCATCAATAGTAATCATAGAATTTGCCATGACGGTGATGAATTTTTATGCCTTTTTGCCCTCATTACAGGCCAGTCTGATAGCTAAGCTAAACTCATATTTACTTAGCTAAACTTATAAATAGTAACATCAGTATGTTTATTGGTACTTATTTTTGAGTATATTTCTTCTGAATTTGAAATTATTATTTTTTACAGATTTTATTGTTATTCAGTGTTATAATACTGTAACTCATTATTTTACTTATGGACATGGCAGCTGATTGTATGACTCTGTGAACCCAGTTTATGTTGGAAATTATTCCTCCATTAAGGGCATGAAGTCAATAACTAAGTGTGTGCTACTATTGCAGTAACTTGGCTTTATGTCTTTAGAGCCTTTTTATTTTGTATTTTCATTTAGTATTTTGCTCTGTATAGTGTATTACTGTCTGGGGCTTGTGTGTCCTTATTTTTCCAATTTGTTCAAAATTCATTTGAACTGAGTGGGCTGTTCCACCGTCAACAGG
Source organism: Enoplosus armatus (assembly GCF_043641665.1). Lineage (NCBI taxonomy): Eukaryota > Metazoa > Chordata > Actinopteri > Centrarchiformes > Enoplosidae > Enoplosus > Enoplosus armatus. The sequence continues at coordinate 13,090,085 of NC_092192.1, forward strand.
CCCTTTGTTCGATCCAAGTTTGCTCTGAAGCTCTATTGGCAAAAAATATCTACTTTCAACACTCCTACAGTTAATGTTGAGAAATGAAATTACAGTACATGCAGTAACAGCTTGCCTGAAGTAAAAGCAGTTTGAATTGTCATTTATATGGGGTACTGTAAAACAACCTTATCCCTATAGGGTAAATACTGAGGAGCTTCTGCCTGCCGTTCGACCAAAATCAGCCATCTGGGTGAATGGTGGAATGTGAAAATACAGACCTGTGGTTAGTTTTATTTCTAACTGACACAGTAAGATAAGATTTTTTTTCTAACTTGATTACCACCTGCCAATGAATGCCAATGAAACCATACAAGACAACTGTTAAGTCGTAAGGGAAGAAAGGTCATTTTTCTTTGGAGCATGCCAGTCTTTGTATTTATCTGAATAAAAAAAAAGCTACCAATTGAATTTTCAAAAACCTTTAACCATGCTGAAAAGGAATATTCAGCACTGAAAAAAATACTGTCATTGTTGGGCAACCCTTGACATCAATGCGTTTTACTCAGCAATAGAATGTTGAATGTATTTCTGCAAATATACTGATATGGCATTTTAAATGTGTCTATCTTTATCTATCTTCAATTAATTGGTTCTTTATTTCTGAGATTATTACAAGAATTTAGTGGGGACATGAGGTGAGATGGGCTGGGGCGTGGGAGGTTGTGGGGGAAAGGAGGAAGGAGGCTGCAACAAGACCTTTACCAGGTCACGGAAGAGTGGAGGGGGTATCTGAAGGTTAAGCTAAACTGTTGGATAAACAAACACAACCCTGCAGCGCAGGCAGGTCTGTAGGAGTGTTGTTGTGCATGTGTGTGTGTATGGTATCAAGGGTATTGTAACCTTTGTTATTGCAGCGCGCAAATAAGAGCATTAGGGTGCAAACATTACCCTAATTGGTCATTTGGTTCCTTTTTTCCCCAGGTTATGTGCACAGATTAAATTCAACCTGCTATGAAGCACATGGGACTGCACTTAGCTCATCCCTTGCTGAGTGGGTGTGCATGCGCCTACACATATGGAGCTTATATCTGTAAACACATATGGGATTAATATCTCATATACAGTAGAAACCCACACACACACACACCATTGTGATGAACCCACGTTTTGTCCACCAGAGCTTTCAGTCGCACTTCTCTTCCACTAGTTCATCCCTCTCTTTTTGCAGAGGTCATGGGTACATACTGTACATACAGTACCTCGCTCTACTTGTCATGCACAAACACACACATACACCGTGATTGCCTCAGTGGAGTCATTAGTGATAAACACGAGGTAATCATTACTAGTGGACATATTTTTAGACTCTAATTAAACGCTGGTCCTGCCGAGAGAGCACAGCATGTCACACACCACTCGATGAGTGAGATACGTGACTTTAGTGCTCTTTATAATTATTTTTCTCCCTGCTTTTTTTGTCCTGCCTCATCGTTGTTCTGTTCAAAATAAGATCCGTGATATGCTACAGGTACACAGTCTTGTTCAGCTTTTGTTCGTATCAGAATTTCTGAAAAGTGTCTGAAAATCCATGTTTCGTATGAGTCCACTGGGAATCAAATCGCAACTCAAACAGCGTTTGCTCTTCTGTCTTACGCTATAGATCATTTTATGGTAAAGTTCTAGCCTTTTTGATTATGGCACATTTAGAAGCAGAGTTTTGAGCAGTGAACTTTTTCCTGACGGCAGAAAGATAAAGGAATAGCAGCATGAAATGGGTAAATGAAAAACAGTTAGACAGACATAAGAAATTGACGGAGAAGTGCTTTAAAGGAATAAGAGAGATAGAGAGAGTTAGAGGGAGAGATTAGGCAGGTTGTTATAGACTGTCTTGCTGTTGTTTCCAAGGGAACAGCTATGCTATGTGTGGAGGTTGCTGTAACCCCTGAATTCACAGGCATTACTTTTGGCTATGGGCTGAAATTGGCTGGGATATAACAGGATAACATCTAATCTCTTCAATTAGATCCACCAGGGGGCTTCCCACTGTGGGTGTCTGTGTGTATTAGCTTGCATGCTTGTGTGTGTGTGACAATCTGTTCTCATGCAATGGGTAAAAAGAACAATTTTGTCACAGGCATAGGTTGTCTATCATAGCAATATGTATCATACACTAATTGCAATGTACAATGCAGTCAAAGAATTCATGGTATGGCGTGTGAAAAATGTGCTCTTTACATGAATGACTCTCTCTCTCTCTCTCTCTCTCTCTCTCTATCCAATATGTAAGCTTTTAACGTCCTTTTCTCACACTCTTCAATAGCTATCTAAGTACATACTCAATAGGCTTTACGTTAGCATACATAATGTATAATTATCTATGCTCAGCACTCCTCAAAGTGCTGCACTTCAACCGATTTCCAGTCTTACTCTCCTATATCCTTTTTCCCATCTGTCCTCGGGGCACAAAAAATGTTCCTCTCATCTCTCGTGAGGCATAATCCTCTCTTTCCCACTTTATGTCTTTCTATCTCCCGCTCTCTCTGCCCCCTGCACCCTCTTCTTGCAACACCTAGTTTGTGACGTGTATCAAGTAAAATAATTATTAACTATTTTTAGGATAGTGTTTCACAATTGCCTGTGAAATTTGCAATATGTAAATGAGATTGAAAACTGTAACGACAATGTATTGCTTTTGCCTAATATCATATCTGCCTAGGAAGGTTGGGACACTGTCTGCCTGTCTGTCAAACATGACATGATGTGTTTTGACTCACTTTAATGAGACTTAAGAGGATGATTAATTTAAGCGTTGTGACATTAAAAGATGTACAGTAATTGACCATATCGAGGTCAACTTTTCTAAATCTGAAAGGCCCTAATTACAGTGGTGTGATTGATACTTGCTACACACATACAGCTATCCTTTCAAATATCCTTACCACTATTGTTACGATTTCACTGATTGACCGAACAGAAGATGTAAAGATGTAAAAAAAAAATTTAGTTTTGTTTCTTACTAAGATGTGTCCAAAAGGTATAACAAGCACTGAATATATTTCCTACCTCATAAAACATTTGACCCTTTTTCGTGAATGTTTGGAATTATTTCACTAGAAAGTGTACATCATATCTAGCAACAATATACTCTTTAATACATCTAAATAAGTCATTATAGCTAACTGTGCTTCAAGGAAGTTAATGTAACTTAAAAGTCCGGTGTAAACATTGGTGTAATAGGTAGAATCTACATTTGGCAGATTGAGCATTACTCCACCCTCACCACTCTTGGCATGCATAGGTGTATTCATGAGCGCATTGGTACAACACATACAAACAAAATAGACACCCACTAATCAAATCAATGCTCTACATCCCTGGGGCTTTTTTCTTATATTTATTCAAGAGTGTGGTCTTTCAATTTGAGAGCATGACTTATTGATTTCACGTTCAGATTTTGTAATGCTTTCCCTGAAAACCCTGCCCTTGTACTCAAATAGCCCCTTCCGTGGAGCCGTGGAGGGCAGGAGTTAAAGAGCAACCGCCCGTACGGGGACGCTCTAAGAGGTAAAGCGAACGATAATTTCATTGGTCAACACTACACCTGGCATTCTGTTCGTTGGGGGATTTTGACAGGGTTATTGCACAAAAAAATCTGAACAACAATATATCTGAGTGCAAGCATACAGTTTGGGCAGAAGCAGAGCAAATCTAAGCACAAGCGTGGGCTATCTGAGTGTGATGGCAGGGTTTTAAGGGTAAGCATTACAGAATCTGAACATGAAATCATGAAGTCATGCTCTCAAATCTCAAATATACATCGGAAGTAGTGGTCAAAAACTCCACATAGCACCTTTAAGTGCAAATCAGGAGGCTAATTTTCATGGAGACTGAAGACATCAGGATATGGTTGAAGATTAAAAGTTGTTGAAGGGGAGAAAATGAGAGGCAGAGCACGTCAGTGGTTGGAGGGAGATGAGAATAGAGAGGGTAAGTGAGTGAGAATGTGTATATTTTACTTTTATTGTACCAGGGTACTGAACATTGCACACTATGCTGGTTCAGCCAATCACAATGGATCTATAAATGCCTCCCTGTACTAGACATACAATTGACATTCATACACTAACCCAACTTTCTTACAGCAACTGATGGGGCTTCACAATAACTTGAGACCACAGAGTGGACAATGCCCCCCTGCCTCATTCTGATTGTTGCAACAGATTCTCATTTTGTTGGTTTTCGTCTGCCAGAAAAGGGAGCAGAGATCTGTTGAAATCTGCAGAGAGCCCATGAAAATACTATGCTCTCCAGCTTATAAAACACACTCTGGTGCTGAAGCTTTGTCCAGAGGCAGGTCCTGCCTGGTTCTCATCACGAGAAGTGAAGAAAACGCCATCAGTCATTCTGGGAGCTTAAAACTTCATGACAGTTGTATGCAGAAGTACATAGCCTGGCCACCCAACCACGTTGGCCAGCACCTGGTGAATGGTGCAACAGACAATTGCAGCTGGAGCTTCCTATGGTGCTCCCATAATCCATATTAGTCCAGCTCATGCTACTGTGTAAATTGAGCTTTGTTGCTGAGGCTGAATTTGGGTTATGTGACTTATGTGCTCTATTGGTCCACTTAAGCAGCTTGCTCATCCATGGAGAGCACTTCTCTTTGACCAAACCCATCTTTTGTCCTTAAGGATATAAGATACTCTTTCAAGTCCCGGGCCATGCAATTCAATGCTTGCATTGGCACTTCAGATGCTTATGAACCTGTTGGTTTGGATCTTGTAGGTACTGTGAGAGTGCACTCTCTTGCCCCTTTGTTCACTTCTATTAAGACATTTCTGGATCCTTCCCCATGTCCTTGCTCATTCTTGGTACTACAGACTTTTAGGAGAACTTAAGCTACCAATGTGTGTTCCTACCCTTCATGGATAAAGATAGATGGGCAGAAGGGTGGTGTTTACAGTGTTCTCCTCGACTGTGTGATATCAGGCATGCTCTTGCCTCCCTGCCCAACTGTGGATGGGTGCATGACCCAATGCCACAGCCTATTGTTGTGCTGATTTCATGGGAGGAGGTGTAAATGTCTTGCTAGCCCCTTTAAGCCCATATCTGTTAGAAGTGCCTGTCTCAAAAAGAGCAAGGATTAACTCTAGTATTGTAACTCTAGTTATATAGGAAAAGGTGGAACCCCCTGAATATAGATGTATGTAATATAAAAACAAAATTATTATACCAATTATTATTAATTCATTTATGTTTTCTTAATTTCCTTTTTCGCAAAAGCAGGTCAAATGCACAATGTAATTTGCGATATCACGCCAAATTGCTTGCTGCAAGCGGTCACCTTAAGAATGAGATAATCAATCGTTATTTATTATCTGATGGCTTTCTCCCATACATCCCACATACTGAAGCTGTCTTGGGCCTGTGATTTGCGATACATTCCAATAGTCAGAGTACAGATAGTGAGCCCAGCATAGACATACACATACACACACCATAAATGTACACACACTAATGGACAACACAGATTACATTAGCAATGACAGATAGGTTTCCTAGTGAAGGACACAGAAAGGACAAAACATTTGTTTGTAACCAACATAAACACAAGGGTCCCATTCATCATTTAAAATCCCTCTTATTCTGTGACAGTGTGTCATTTAAACAGCTATCTGAAGCATGTTATCAGTGGTGAAACACCTGTGAACAGTTGTATTTGTGGGTAATACTCGCAACTCATTAGATGTCCTTCTCTTTGTCTCTGATGTTGTTATATTCATTATGTTTTTGACCAAGCGGAGTCCATATGAAACCAATTTTTCATTTCATATATTTTATATTCATATTTATTTAAGCATTCATGTGGTTCAAAAACACCCTCCATTTGTGTGCTATTGGACTGATTTACTTTTGTTGAAAATACACACAGAGTGGTTGCTTTTGCCACATGAGGAAAGTCACACATCAAACCATAATAGTCTCCACGAGCCACGCAGCACTTTCAGGAAAGTGTTATACATAAAAATTTTCACGTGATCTTTTTGAAATGTTCTACTCACCCACAGAATGTCAAGTGATTTCCAAATGCAGCAATGTGAGTTGAAGCTGTTCTACCAAGCGATTTGCTCTTTTTTGCTCATGTAACTTTTTCTTTTCAAAGCATTAAACATTTGCAATGAGCGAAAGAGGCTAGGCAGCATGCCCCTTTGATAATGCTAAGATTTTTTCATCTAATGTTTATAAGAGAGTGCTTTCTAAGAGAATGTGGTGATGCAAATGTCTGATGCTGTCAACGAAGAATGACTGACTGAATAACTGAATGACTAAATCTGGTTAAAGGTAATGGCAACACTATGATGGATTGTGGTGATACTGGTTAAACTGTGATGCAGTTTAAATTGTCTGTCAGTAAACCTTTCACAATTAATGCATCATTGTGTAAATGACAACCAAAGTCCAAATTCTCAAAAAACAGTTTGCTGTCTTAAGTAAAATTTCATATGAAAATCTACTCTTACATTATCAGAATGATCTTATGATATTGGAAAATAAGAAAAAAATCCCAAATTGGAGTGATGGCAAAAAAAAAAGAAATCTGAGCAGCTAGGCACGGGTAGAAATATTGTCGGCAGCTGTCAGGGATGGTTAAAGATGCAGCTATTAAAAAAGCAGCACATGGAGGAAAATCCTAGATAATTAGCAAACTGAATTCCCTTGCCGTAGAGATTTATTTTAAAAATAAATGACCAGCATTACAAAATGACAGGCTAAGCTGTCTGTATTACCAACTCAAGTCAGCCAGTAGTTGTTTGAGCAAGCCAGATCTTCTACCTACGCGAGGGAAAAGTTAATCTGGCAGTTTTCTGTTTTCCATGAGTGAAGTGCACTTGTGTGTGCATGCTTTCCTGCAGTCACATACTTGTATAATCTGACTAAAGATAGCCATAGCCCAGAGAAAGAGACATTACTGCGCCACTGTCTAATTGGCATACATGGCAAGGACAGAGACAGAAAGAAAATGAGAGCTGTCACTCTCCTCTATCTTAGCTCAGCTACCGTAACACTGCTCTTTTTCAAAATCACGTCATAATAGATCAGCCTCGCTGGGATCAAATTTAGAATATTTAATGTTTTTTAAATATGTTTTCATAATGGCATTCACATGCTTGACTACAACGAGACAAAAATGTCACAGTTTATGTTCCCACTGTCGAGTTATTCTTCCCTCCTTGGAATTGTCCCTCTTTCCTGTAAAGCTGTGCGACCTTTAAGTGTGGGCTAATCTCAGTTTGCCCGTCTGGCTGCTGGGCCTTAATCCACTGACTCTCTTTATTCTTTATTCAATCTCTTTATTCAACACTTAGAGACCCACACTAATCTTTATCCAACAAATGTTACACACCGTGCCCGCTCTCTCGCTCTCCCTCCCCTTCGCTTCGGAGACACAGACTCACATGCAAACATTTACCTCCTTTTGTTCTCTCCAAATGGATTTTTCTTACAGTAATTTGCTCATATTGCATGGCCTAATAGTCAAGATTATTTTTGTAGCATCAGCACAACACAGACAGTAATCAAGCATGTACTAGATATTGCGAAAACAGCGGCGGAAACAGAGGCTCCAGGTTGAATCCAGACACTTTCATACTGTATTTGTTTAGGACTAAGGATATAGTTGTGCGGGAAGACAACTTTAAATGAGGAGTCCTTGATATACTTTTTTTAGGGAATTAAGAAAACTTTATCGCTTACTTTCTCAATGACACCCATGCATATGTTTTTAAGATGTTACGAAATGCTAAGAATTACAAATAAACATAGACTTTGTTCTCATGTGATGGCAGCGATAAGCATGAGGGCTTTTAGAGCAACATGCTGCCACATGCTGATGCTCACACATTGGCAGAGCTAAGACGCGGTCAGGAGGACTGTTGGCTCAGCGGGTCTGTTGCATTGGTACTGTAGGACAAATAGCTGTTCTATGTGTGTGTGTGTGTGTGTGCCTGAGTGTGTTGGGAGAGCAGGTGGGTGAGTGGAGTCTTCTGTGAGTGTTAGGCTGTGAAACAGCTGTCTGAGACGATGACTCTGATGAAGATGGATGAGATGGCTACACGAGGCGCTGTCCACTAGCCAGGGTACATACTGCCCTAAAAGAAGAAATTACAAACACGCACACCTCGTGCACACACACATACACTCTTTATGTCCCTCTCTTTTCTTCTCTTTTACATGCATCAAAGATGCAGTGCATCTCCGAAGGTAGCTCTGAAGCTCCACTGTGTCGCTGTATTGCTGAACTGGCAAGCAGAAAGAATGGCTGCTCTGAGATTAGCTAAATCTGAAAATCCTAATGCCATGCTCGTCTGTGCCAGCTGACACAGGACCAGACTCTATCTGACATAAACACTGTGTGTTTACGCAAACACACATACACACACACACACACATATACACTGAGCTAGCCTTACAGCACATGCTGTATTTCCTGACAGATAACATATTCATTGGATTTCTCTTCTTTGTCAACTATGGTGTCACCCAGCGGTCATCACTCAGTTAGTTACAAGTTGCACACACACACACACACACACAGATTACACAGATTTACCAATGGCAAACTAGCTAATACCACAAGATTTCTGTTTTGTTTTTGTTCTTTTTTTTAAAGAAAAGATGCAGTTATGAAGAGTGAAAGAATGAGGACTTGTGGGCGTATCTTATTTGTCTCCACCATTTCAGCTTTAGGGTTTTTTTTGTTTTAAGGGGGATGTTGGAATGTTACTAGACAGGTAGACAGATAAAAGGAGGCAGAAATAGAGACAGAGAGAGCAAAAGTGAGACTAAGGCCAGGAGTACTCGCACACATAGTCTTCCTCAGTAACACTCACACATAAACACACACAAAGTGAGAGGAGCTGTCGCTCGTCACTGCCAGTCACTTAGTCACAGAGGCGTGGACGGCCACCTTGTACAGAGTGCGTTTATATACAGAGAGAAGACGAGGAGAGAGAGGCACGGCAAGGGCGGAGGGTTCAGAGAGACAGCGGGTTAGAGAGCAAAACACATGGCAGCAATAAAAAGATACCATCAGAACAATATTTACAACTAATACCCTGGCATGAAAACTTTTGACTGCTGTAAGAAGAAACGAGATTACAGATCAATAGGATAGGCTTCTAGAAGGCCTGGGCTAGTCCTGATGATGTTTCTGTTTATTTTTTAACTTTTCTACAAACTTCAATGACTATAAAATGTTCTGAAAAGAGATGAATTGATTTATGCATGTCGCCTGTGGGATGTGTGTTATTTTTCAATGGTATGCCATAGTTTTGCACATTTAATCCCATCAACTACAAATTGTGTATATTTTTAACTTCTAACAACCATTTCCCAAAACATACCATGAGATGTTTGATTTATGACCCACCTTCATGCCACTGGTATGAAAATCAACACGCAGAGAAAAAGTTTGTACCGTGGATGTTGGTGAGGGTGATCATCCTAATTGTTGATTGAATGGGTGTTCTAGGTGGATGCTATGGTGCTATGCTGTGATACTTTAGTGCTTCAAGGTGGTCACAGAATATAAATATATTTTATATATATATAAATATAAAAAATATAAACTTTGTTGGTTGACTTACCCTTTAGACAATCACAGAGCCTGCTTCACTCTGCGTTATATGAAGAGGATCGTTATGAGTCCATTTATAAACATGCTGGTTGTTAACGCCTTAGATTGTGTTTACCATTTTGCTCTCAGGTTCATTACTGTAGATAATAGCCATGCTCACCACTGCATTTTATATGATAAGGTCAGTTGATCTTCCCTGATTGAGAGGCATAATAACAATTGCGTATCTTTGTTGCTTTGGAACTCTGGCCCATATTTAAAATGCTCACCTGGCTGTGTGATGTGTCAGGAACTTTTTACCAGAGCAGATCTATAGGAAACATTACTTTATTGTTAGTGCATCAGTCTCATGGAATAATATGAAAAGCCAATTCAAAACACAAGGCTATTATGATAATCACCATATACTGGCCTGTAAATGCTCACTGAGCAATCAGTTTTTGTCTTATTCTGTACAGTTTGTGTTTGGGGAGAAAAGTGTTACCGGCCGATCACCACCAGCAGCGCAGGTTGACTCAATGCTTGATGTGTCATGTGTACTCTATATCATGCCATAACTGTGAGAGGAGCTGAACGCTGAAAAAGTGGCTGAAAAATAATGGTAAGCTTACAAAATCATAGTAGATAATATATATATTTTAAATGAATGGTATAAAACAACTTCTGTTGTGTTGAAAGGTAACACAACTTAAGAATTATTGAACATTAAGAAGTAGGGTGGGCACAGGGGGGCGGGGAAGTCTCCACTTACTCTGTTTGAGTAAATTTCCTTTCACCTTTTCCTCTAACATCTGACACTATTTGAAAAAAAAAAGAGTCCGACGGCATCAGATGAAGGACGCCTCTGCTTGCAGCCTCTAAATTAACAAACAGATGGCGATAACATAACAATGCTATTAAATGAAGGTGCACAACTGAATATACAGTTTTTGGTCTTTGTTCTCATATAAAATGTAAGAATTGATGTTGCTTTTCAGCACCCATCGATCAGACAGAAACCACTAAAGACAGCTGTGTCACTGCCCTGTTTTGTGAGAGACTCTTTGGAAATCAGTGCAACAACAACATGCATAATACGGCCCAACTCTAACTGCCAGTCCCTATTCACGCACACGCTTTGAATTGCACTTTACAGGTTAATTATTTACCAAGTTGAATTCTCGAGGAGGCAGACCATTAAATTAGCAAAATAAAATGACAAAAATTGCCCCCAAAAAACAACTGGTGATAGCCAATATATATGCGTCCATTCACCCAACCCTATTAAGAATGTCTTGTGGACAAAGAAAAAAGAGCCATGTTTGGTGCTGTTGAAGATACACAACAGACTAGGCCCTAAAGGCTAACTAACTAGACCCTTTGTCCCAGATGGCCCATGTGCTCAGTATGCTTACCATTCATCTGTTGTCAGATGAAAGTAAACAAGACAGGATTTTTAAAAAACAGACATCATTCACCATTAAAAGGAAATCTTGTTTAATGTGTAAAGACAATTGCTTTTGTTGTTGTTGTTTGTACTGCTTTTATCATAACAAAATAACTTGTGTTGTCTTTTTAATCCTGTCTGCTGCCATATTGTTTTTTTGTTGTTGTTGTGTTGTTAAGTCTCCACTGCTTGTGAACCTGTTAGCTCCCTTGTATTGTTGCCATCCTCCTCCTCTCTTACATTCACCAGCTGATGTGAGGCAAGGCTGCCTTGTAGTGCCTGCTGTCTATTTACTCCCATTCAGGGGATTCACTTGAGAGGCCACAGCTCAAATAAATTCACTCAACAGCCACTGCTCAATAGGGACCTCTCTCTCCCTTCCCCGCTCGCTTGCTCATTCTCTCTCCGCCTCTCCCTCTACCTCCCTCTGACTCCTCTATTCTTTCCCTGCGTCTTTTTATGTGTTTGTTCATTTCTGTTTCTTTCCCTGTCTTTCTGCCTCCCTGACTTAGTGCCATTCTGTCCATGGCTCCACGGCCTTGCTGTTTTTCTCCTTCAAACTGATGTAGCAACACTTTGGTTTAACACCAGAGCAATCACCCAGCCCCATGGGAAACTGTGGTGCTGGAGGACTTAAAACAGGGTCTGCTGGGTTGCTTAAAGCAAGGGTTACTTAAAACACTGTAATTTGTTGCAGATGACTTGGGTTGTGCTATGTGAAGGTGTTTGTGTGGTGGAGATGTGTGGCAGGGTTGCATATGTTGGTTGGGAATACAGAGAGGTAAAGCTATTGCAGAATCCATGTTCTTTTTCCTTCAAAGCTTTTGACCATTGATTATTCAGTACATTTTCAAAAACAGGATGTATTCCTCTGGTGAGTTTTTAATTTTTTTTCTCTAAAAGGCACGCGAGCATGAACACACACATACCGTATGTGCACAAAGGCTCACAAATACACACACATGTGCGCACACAGACACCTGATCTTGTGTTTCTCCTTTCCAGAAGGAGCATGAATAAAACAGGAGTGCAGAGACTTAGTGAGAAGCAGTGAGAGACATGGGGTGTACTGGCAGATCTCTCTCTGCAGCAGTGGCAGTGAGTTCGTGCCACAATCTCTGTGTCTGGACTTACAGGATTATCTTGGACGCTGTATGCTCTGAGAATACACGCTCTTTTTGCTAACCTGTCTGTACAACCATGCACACACACAAGTATAAACACCCATGTGCACACACAGACCTGCTACACACCACACTACCCCTGCCACTACCAACACCAACAATGCAAAGAAATACCCAGTTTATTAAGACATTTGATATACTGTACAATAGCTTGTTCTAATGCTGTAATTCAACATCAAGTGGCCACATCATCTTCAGATTATCTTTTCATCACACTTTCATTTCTCAGTTAAATTATATATAATAATATATAATAAATACGCATTTAAAACAGAGATGTCCATCTTTTCTGTAAATAGCAACAGATTATCTATTCGTAGATATATCAGAAACTCAATTCTGTGCCATTCACCCTTAAAAATATTGACATCAGTAGTAGACTTGAAACCTTCTGTGTGTGTGTGTATGTGTGTGTGTGGTTGTCAATCTACTTGCTCTCTTAGCTGGTCTCCAAATCAATACTTCAAAATCTCCAGGGTTTCTTTGCCCTGCTAGTGAAGCAGTTATGAATTCTGAAGACTCAGCTGAATGAACCTCTGACCCTGAAAATCGCCCACTGAATAGCCACCACTATGTTATTTCAGTCTCTGCAAACAAATGGAATTTGGGACGTGAAAAAATGCAGTGCTTTTAATATTTGATTCTCCTGAACGACCTCAATTCTCAGGAGGTCTGAAAGAAGAGTCTCAATCCAAAATGAGATGTCCACCATGTGGAAAGAAAAGTGACACCTATTCTGACAGCATGACTGATGGCAAAAGGTAAAAATAAACTGTCAGAGTTTTTAAAGGATTGTAGGTGGCTTGAGTCCTTTGCCAAAGAAAACATTCACAAGTTGATTCTTTAAGTACTGAGGAACTAAGCTAAATTATATTAGAAATTTACTCTGCACACATGAATATGTTACCAAAATAAGAATTAGGCTAATCATTTTTTTTCCTGAGATTTGTAATAATTAAGGACAAATTTGGAAGGTTTTAAAGATGAATTTTCATCTTAGCCTTACAATGCTTTTGGGAATTTGGGGACAGATCATGTTATTCAAAAACATATACCTTGTGCCTATATTCATTGTGTATGTGTGCGTGTGTATTTGAGTGTGCAGGCGTGTTTGTCTTTATGCACGAGTGTGTGCGTGCAGCTTGGCTCGGTAGTTTGCCAGATAAGAGGAGCAGTGGGAAGCCCATGAAAGCTTAATGTGCAGCTTCATATTTAAAAGGAAGTGCATTAGGGGCTCTGTGCCCCCATCAGTCCTCTCACAGCATCCCTCTCCTGCCTGCAGCCCTGCTGAAATCCCTCTGAAAACCAGCGACCCCAGCTCACTCCACCTCTGTCGCAGCAATGGAATGCAGTCACGAATGAATGAGTGTGCATTTAGTTGGAAATTTCCTCCCAAAAGCTCAGTTCAAGTTAGCAAATGCAGCACAAGTGAGCCAATATGTTGCCGACAGTGAACAGAAAAATTGGCAGACAATTGTGTTTTTGTTTGAATTTCATTTGATATAACTGAAAGAGAGAAATCATAAAACCCCATCAAATTCAATGAAATAAATGTCATGGTTCATTCGAATGCATGTTGTAAACTGATAAGCGCATTTGACAGCCAACTACTGAATGGGTCATGAGCCTGTGCAGTTCTTTGCCAAAAGTGACTCCATGTAACTTTTGCAGAACGGCAGCTACTGTGGTCATGAACACAAGTCCAAAAAAAGTCAAGAATTCAAATTTTACCTGACTTTGTTGCATTCACTGTGGATAGTCAGAGCAACAATCAAGGGGATTGTGCGGTAATAGCCGGAAACCGCATAGCTCCAGTAGAGGAACAGCAAGAGATCATGCGGCAGCATGGAATTATTGCATGATAGCCTACAGAGGCTTTCAGTAGTGAAAATTCCATCTCTGCCAACTCTACGACTTTACGATTTTATTCCTGTATTAATGCTGAAATAGAATAAAGCAGCAAGCCTTTAGAAAAAAGCCTTTGCACTTTGCATTTTAAAGGAATTGACACAAAAACCTTTTTACTGTTGTTGTTAAGATCACGTAAGTACATTACTCTTTCATTATGTGTTGGGTTCACAATCATAAAGCACCACTGCAGAGAAATCTTTTATGAATATGTTGTATTCTCTTTCTTTGGTGAGAGCTCTTTGAGTTTGACGTGCTGTATTTTAAACCTTCCATCCATCTAGCATGTCCATTATCATCCTCAGAAGTGTTTTTAGTGCTGCAGATGCTACTGAGTGTTTACCTGAGCCTTCACTTGTCTATACTGTACATGCATTTAAGGGGCTGTTAAGTGTCACTGATAAACAAAACAGTATTCTTAAATGTTTACAGTATACCAGGAATTTTAAAGTAAAGATTTTTAATTAAAAGTCAAAACTATTAATTTCTTTGCATAATTTGCATTACTGCAGAAAGCAATAAACAGCGTAGAACGTTTATCCGTTAATGTTTTCTGCAGTGGGGTACCGTGGATGGCAACAGTCAACCGTAACTTCTCTGCTATACAGGATGACAAAATAGCCCCCGTCTCATGTTGTGATCCATTTTCCCTGTTGGTCTGCTGTTGGTTTTGGGTATTGTTGTTCTTTTGATAAAAGCCGAGTCAGAGTAACAACAGGATTCCAAAGCCTGTTTGATGTGACTGTGTTCCCTGTCGTTAGACCCCTTTTCGTAGACATTCGGGGGTATACGGTCCAGATTACTCTCAGTTTTTGTTCCAGTGGATGGTGCAAGCCAAAAAGGTAGCACTAGTTTGTATCTGTTGTTTTCCTCTATAGCTTAACCTCAGGTTTATCTAGTTCTTTTAGAGCAACTGCAGAGTTCAGAATGGTCAGTCTGTGGTTCCTCATCTCCTCTATTTTTGATGTGATATAAGGGAATGCGTAGATGATACCTGGTTTAACTAAACAACCTCATGCTAAAGAATAAATTGAGTAAAACTGGGTATTTTAGTGAGGAGTGCACCAACTTGTACATCAATGTCAGTATACAGCCCCCAAAAGCCTGATGCAACAAAGAAGAGCGAACCCCTCGAGTCAAGACTCAGTAGTTGACACACCCCCAGGGCTTCAACACAGCTTTGACTTAACGTGTACATAATAGTTTGAAAGAAACATTGAGCAGACTGCATGCATCAAACTGGAGCAACTCTTAGTAAACAGAGGCGGGGGAGGTGGGGGGGGCACATCCCTTGACGACAAACATATTTATCTTGGCAGTTTTCAGACAGCTTAGTCCCATTCACAACCTGGAGGACATGACATTATGGCATAAGTCATCAACAGAGGTCAAGGCTGGGGAACTTCCCACTGCTCAGCAGGACTGATGCCTGTCAAATGTGCAGTGCAACATTTTTAACTCTATAAAGGAGTCTGGTGAATCTTGTTTTTGTATATTTAAGACAAGTTCAACCTAACATACCCCTCCTAGAGTAGTCAACTGTCTTTTATTAGATTTTTGTGCTTGAAGAAAAAGGCATTTTTGCTGCTTCACTGGCATCCGTGCATGTTGTTTGTGTGTGCTGTTTCCATTTTTGGCAGATCCCTGTTTTACTAAGAGTAGCCTGCGTTTTGTTTTTACGTGATGGTGCACAAGGCTCACGGTTTGTGCTTTGCTTTCCAATGTCGTCTTTGTAGTAGGGACATGACAGAGAAGCACTGAAGAGAATGTAAGTGAGAAAACATACTTACAAAAGACAACATAAATGAATAAAGATGCTACTTTGATTTCTGGAATGAATACATACACTGAAAGGAGTGTCAGTGGGACATCCCTACATTTAGCCACTCTCTTTCTACTGTATGATCTATCCATTCACATCGGTGAACACACCGTTTGCTTCACACTCCATCTTCGCCCTTTTCTCTCTTTTATTGCACATTAAGGTGAAGGAAGAACTAATTGCATGTTTTAAGTGTGAATTACACAAAATCTGCTTTTTTTCGTTAATTATCAGCTTAATTGGTTTTTAATGTGTGCTTTTAAACTGAACTTGTCTCTGTGAAACTTTGAATGGTTTTTCTACACAGTGATTAAGACCAAGAATGTGAATTCTCTCTCTCTCTTTGTCTCTGTCTCACAAGCGCAGTATTAGCTTCACACTCATCACTTCCCTCGTCCTGCATCATAGTCTCCCAATTACTCAGAGTCAGTGTGGTTCAATGCAGAACAAAGGCTAATTTGAGGCATGTCACTAGCTAATTTGTGACATGTGGGTAGCTCTTTCAAATGATATCACACATAGGCTGTTGGGTGTCATGAATGAATCAAGCTGCGAGGAAACAGCTCTCCACTTTGATCTCATTAGCAGCCTTTGTTCCACTTTGCTTCTCGTTGCATGCTGGAGTTGGACTCGCTGTTTATCAGCTCTATAAAAGAGGTCATTTAAGAGGAGAGGATGCTAAACCACTGATCACTCTCTGATATTGTATGCTAGTGATAAAGTATAATAATCCCACATAGTGGTCATGACTGTTATTTAGGAGGAGAAAACCAGGCCTTTAATTGAAACAGACTATTACAATAGAAGTATGGTATTATGAGTTATAACAAAATTGAACAATCTGCTTTCTCGTGCTATGTTAACTCACTGTTGCTGCAGTTTGCTCTTCATGCAAACTCAACACTTCCTCTAGCCGCTTCACATTAAAAGGGGTCCAGTTGTCTACAACCTATAATCCTTCCCCTTGCATGGAAGGCTTTTACTGTGAAGTATCTGCGGGAGGAATGAGATTCAGTAACAGCAGCTACACACAGTTACAGCAAAGTATGTCTAACACAGTGGACACTTTTGCCTCAGCTAATAAAGTAGAAGTCACAAGCAGGAGCCAGCCTTTCGTTAGTGTATTAAACATCCACGTACCAGGAAGAATTCCCAAATGCAACGCAATGTCAATGCAATGAAACACCACTGCACCACTACAGCATATTGGTATCAACAGGTGGGCTTTTTTAAACTTGCATAGTTGACTCAATCCATTTATACCCCACCCCCACGGGACCCCAAGATCATAACAAAAAGCAAACGTACTTCATTTGAAAAACACTAGTTGATTTCTTGATTAATGGATCACTTTAGTGACTCTCCAACAAATGTGGAAAACATTGTGGGTCCCTCTTAAGTACTCAGCACTTTGCAAACTTTTCTAATCAGTGCTGAGCTACATTCTTGCTTTGTAATTTTGGCCCACATATTATATTATATATTATCGTCGGTATGTTGAGCGTTGGTGGCTTATAAATGTCTTTCGCCAGACGAGACAGGTTTTGTTCTTCCCTCTCGTTCAGCTCAATAGGCTCTGTAATTAGCTTGAGTGTGTCTGGGCAGGGGAAGAGCACAGAGGCCTTGATACCCAGACGTGACCATGAAAAGTATTTTCTCGTTGGACTCTAAGCACTAAATGATGTCTTCTCCTTGCATGGGCCAGGTGACTTACCACGTCT
This sequence comes from Enoplosus armatus, assembly GCF_043641665.1. Classification (NCBI taxonomy): domain Eukaryota; kingdom Metazoa; phylum Chordata; class Actinopteri; order Centrarchiformes; family Enoplosidae; genus Enoplosus; species Enoplosus armatus. The sequence continues at coordinate 13,107,765 of NC_092192.1, forward strand.
GGATCTGAGGGGCCTTGCCCTGATCGACCCGTGATAAAGCTTTGATTTCTCATATTTTCCCCAGTGGATCTTGTATCTGAAGGAGAGTTAACATGTATGAAAAGATCATTGCAAGTAGCAATGCACATTGTTTAGTTTCATGTGGTTCATGTGGTAGATTTCCAGCTAGTCAGTGCAGCTTGAGATAGAGAAACAGGAAGAGAAACACTTGATTGTAAAGAATGCTAAAAAATGTGTGGCGATCGTACATCAAACGAATGCAAATTAATTTCTGATCCTAAAATAGCTGTGCGCTCATGCAGATTGTTTAGTTCATCATTCCATCCATAACACCAGTCTTACATCTGCAGGGATATTGGATATACCTATTTCAAGGAATTTGAATTTGTAATGTATTTAAGTTGCTTTTGAAAAATGGAAACATTGATGATTCTTATCATGCTGTGTGACAAATCAGATTGTTTTGTTAACTTTTCTTCCCCGTGGAAATAATGCACAATGTACATTTTTTGTAAGTATTGTGAATTTGTGAAAAACGTTGCATACATAGCCTGGTTTTAATCTAAAAGAAATTCATAGGCCCTTGATGCAAAACTGCATTACTGCCACTAAGGGATTCATGTAGGCTGGTTTTCACACTGAATCCTGTGAAGACCAAAATGTTTTGCTGTTTTCAGTCCTCCATACAACAGCTGATTGTGTGCCCCTCACAGTAATAACCGGATACCTGAGGGCAAACATTTGAGACTTCCCAGAAGCAATGGCATAAATTTAAGTTAACTTAGGTTACTCTTTCAGATACTGTATGGTGAGCTTGTTTGGTTACTTATTTATTTGCAGGACACAGACTGTTTGAATATGACATAAGTTAAAATGACATGATGAAGATTTAAACGGAAAACTGAAAAGAAAGAAGAAAACTGATTCCAGGTATTTCAGTTGTAAAGTAAGGCTAAAATTTACTTGCCAAATACATTATGCCTTTATTACCCATGACAAATCATAAAATCATCACTTCCTAGGGTTTTCTTGGGCAGAAATATATATACAAAAAAAAACATTAATAGCTCAGATTTAGTTACTTTTGTTAGTCCATTTAATAATTGTCAGTCAGGTTTGGATCATGTAACATTAAAGGTGGGCTTAATCTTTTGTTTACATTTGGATTACAGACCTTTAGTTTAGTGATTTAACAGCAACACAGCCTGAAAGCAACAAAATCATAATGAGATGTCTGAATGAGAGGCCATTTATACAATAGATAATCCTCCATAAGGTGGAGTCATCCATTCTCTATCTGTCTCTCCTGCTGTGTATTTCCATCCCTCTACCTGCTTTCCATCCTCTCTTTGCCTTTTCAAAGTAATTTGTTGAGTCGGTTACAAAAGATTTTCAAATGCTATTTCAGCCTTCATACAGACAATGAAAATGTGATCTGTCACATTTGATTTGTTGCCACCTGTATTGTTTTGATAAACTTTATGTCTGTGTCAGTGTCTGCAAAGTGCAAATCAACTACTTTTCACAGGCTCTGGGTTACTTAGTGTTCATTGTGCTGTGGTAACTGTAGCTGCAAACGTGGTCATCTTACAGAACATAATAAAGTCAATCTTTTTTTGTCAGAAAGGTGCCATTTACTGTAAATGCTGCCAATTACTGGAAATGTATGTGTCTGATTAATCTCTATAAACAGATACCTGTATATGAATACAGAATCTGTAGGCAAGGGACATTCCATTTGTAGTCCAAGTGGTATTGACCAATCACTTTTGAGCAGGCTTTGGTTGTATGCAGGTTAACATGTGGAGAGCAAAAGAGGCAAAACGCATTGGCCAAAATACAATCTCGGAACCCATCAGCTATCGTTTGACGACAATTTAGTTTTTTTTTATCAATTTCGGAACCCTGGAGATTTGCTTTTTTTTTTTTTTTTAAATGTACCTGCATTCAAATGGTTGTCAGACGATGGGTTCAGAGATTTGTGTCTGACTGACCCTAAACTCTTCAACTGATAATTCCCAACTAGCAGACTCTGCAGCGCCACATTTGTGTTGACATAATGAACAGATATTCTTCCACACTGGGTACCTTTTTATAGATAGGGGATGGGAGAATAATACAGTGGGAATTGATGCTATTGGAAGCTTCTGATTTTTCTGTTTGGGGTGGGGGAAGGGTTGTGTTTCTAAGATCACGCACACATCAATAGCCTGCCTTTCATATCCCATGTTGCCTTGTGTTTGTAAAAGCCTTTCCTGTTCAGCTAATTGGGATGTTGTTTTGCTTTGACCTCTCTGCACAACCACTGTGACTCTTGCACACACACACACATACTGTACACACAGCGCCCCTGGCATCCCAGCGGTTGTCTCTTCTTACTTTTTTCTCCCAGCTGTAACCCCTTGACCTCTGCTCTCCTGCTACTGTATTGTGCACTTGAGAGCGAGTCACTGCAGGTGTCCCAGGCACAGTAAATAAAGCATCCTCCCACCAGTGGTGAAATATTGAACAGACAAGGCACTGAGATGCTTGTCTTGTCTGAGGTAGGGAGAGAGAGGGCCAGAGGGGTTGTGGATGCAGAAAAAGGAGAGGAAAAAGCACTATGGTCAGGGTGAAACAGAGTGAAGATACGGGTGAAAGCACATCACCACGGAGAATCCAGTTGGAAGAAATGGTACTAAAAGACAAGAATGATGGGGAGGAAATGGAAACTGATAATGGACTGCAGGCAGGGCTGCTCCATCTTCCTGTTTCTTTTTCCCTTTTTGTCTCTCACGCTCAACAATTCGTACACAAACTGTGCACAAAAGCAGAGGTGAATGCAGGCCACGGTGGCTTTTCAGCTTGAGATGTGTATTGGCCTCTTCTTTGTTCCTTCATTAAGCCCTTGCTGAGTCACTCTCCAGAAGCTGCACACAGCCTCACACTATCTCAAACCCATTGTCACATCAACACCACCACATGCCTGGGAGGCTGCAGTAGCAGTGAAGCACAACACAGCTCTCTTTCTCTCTTTCACACATGCGAAAGGAAAGGGGGGAAAGCTGTTATTCATGCTGTAAACACAGGGTGCTACTAGTTGCTTGCTTGTGTGGCCATGTATTTCATGTTTGTAAAATGTGCTTGTTGGGGTAAGAGGCAGGAAGTAGATGATAACACACTCCCCAAAGATTGTACAAATTCTCACAAATCTTGTGAATGAGAAAGTGTTTGTTTTTGCTCTCCAACTATGATTATCCATGCCTGCGCATCAGGTATACAGTTTGTGTATAAAACATCCATTCAGGCCTCCAAAATCTGCTAGCTGTTAGCTTCAACGCATGCAATTCCTTATCCATGTTGAATTATCCGCTGGTAGTCATGTTTTCTGACAAAAAAGGGTCAGGTGATAGGGGCGTGACAAATCAGGGAAGGACACGTTGTGACTGGTGAGACTCAATCAGGAAGCAAATGTAGGTGTCTGCGCCATTGTTTTCAAAAGACTCTGTTTCCGCCCCTCCAGACTAAAATGGGGTCTGCAGCGTAGTGCGGACGCTGGGTGTAAACGTAGCAAACGTTATGCGTTTTAAACATATTAGTGTGGATGTAGCCTCAGGATGGGACACTATAATGTGGCCTTTCACTGCTATTTAAAACTTTTCAGTATTGCAACATAGCATTGTACTGTAGGTGCATCAACGGCTGCCAGTCTGAAATGAAAATATACCTGCTCCATACACACTAACACAACCAAATTCAACAAACAAATGATTTACTTCAAGAAAAACAGAAAAATGGAACGTGGTTGGGTTCCCTGCTGTGTCTAAATATGTAATTTTGCCAACCCCTTCCTGTGTACCACGACAGAACCACAGACACTAATTACTACTTTTCAGCTTGGAATCACAAAGAAAACTAGCACCTATAACAAACCTTAAATCAAATGCCTCCATTATTTTGATTGGCATTTGTGTGGCGCAAATGGGTATGGTAAAACATTTCCTCACTTTCCGTTTGAGGTATTTTTAAGTTGTCAGTCAGGATTCTGTGCAGATACAATGGATGTGAAAGGAAGAAAAGAAGACAAGTGTAAATGGGCTTGTATGTGTATGTGGGTGCTTATATATATGTTCCTGCGTGAAGGCACATGTCAGTTCACTTTTATCCTCAGGAGAAAGCATACCTGAATGCCATGTACCTGCTGAGATAAAGACAGGTCATACACTGGGAAAATCGACCACACAGTTCCAGTCTACAGGAAGAGGTCTGTGTGTGCTCGTGTGCACTCTCAGGTGCATGCAATGTACCACTCCTTACAAACCCTTCTTCACTGATCAAAGTGAAAGAAGCAGTCCAAAGCAAATGGCCAAATAATCAAACATTTTTACTTTTTACTCGCTGTTTATGTCCAGCATTAACCGTTGTTCCAGCCTTGATTTGTTTCCATCTGGTAAGAAGTGAAGCCTTAACTATAGATAAAGGGGCAGGGGCCGAATTCTCACGTTTGTTGAACCAGCAAAACCAGTAAATAAGTCATTAATCAAGTTTCAAAATAGTTGGTAATTGACTTGACTAATCGATTATCATTTCAGCAAACCCTTCTTCATCCCACAACACCAGCTGTTTCAGCGTGACCTATTCCAAATTTACCTACGATAAAAGTAGTCCTCATTCAACATTATTCTGTTTTTCAGTTTTTACGTGCTTTCTTCCATTTGTTATTCTGTTTGACTCACAATTCAACAATCAACAAACCAGAACAACATAAAAGACAATAATGTAAAATGTGGAAGTACTTTAAAATGAATGTCTTCAATTAGTTAATATTATATCCAATATTTTGTAAAAGTAGCATAGACTAACACTAATAAATGTGCATTAAATCAGAATGAAAGGAGAAGGGTGAAAAAGTCTGGTGGGCAACCCAAGTCAAAGATTTATTTCTTGCGTCTAAAAGATTTTGAGGGAGGACGAACAGCCTATAGCAAGATGGAAAGTCCTGAAATACATGTGCCCAAAGCACCAAGCTTGATATAAATATTTTGAAATATCACTTGTTCTGTGTGTTCCATGAATGACTTTGAAAGTTTCAGTATGCCTTCTTCATCACTGCAAAATTATGTTTCCCCACGCCTCTATTAGATCAAGTTTTTTAGCATTGTATAAGCTCTTAATGTGATTAGATGGCTGCAGTATACCAGCTACTAATGTCAGCATTGGCTGTAATGGGAGGTAATGATGCTAGATTTGATGCTGCCAGACAGAAGGATTAATGGACTCAAGCCATTTCAAGCCATTAACCATTAGGAGTAGTTAACTGAGGTGAATCAACAGATACAGCCACAGTCTGAACAAAAGGAAAGTGCTGTCAATTAAAACTGATTTCCTTATCTTTAACCTCCTAAGACCCAAGCTCTATCTTAATTTCTGATAAGTATAAAAACGAAGCATCATCTGTTGACATGATGTGGTTCCGCATACGGGGACAATTTTGAATTTCCATATAAGCAGAATTAAGTATTATGGTATAACCCAAAATGTGATGTCCACGCATGTGGATGCCAGGTCTTAGGGGGTTAAGATGTCAAAAATTGCTGTGTGTGCTCGTCAGTTTGAGCGTTGCACAATTGGGTATCCCACACAGACTTCCTTTTGAGAAAACTGGAATATACAACGCACCATTTGACTCACCACATATATAGAACAACAAATCTTCCATTTGATTATCTTTAGCCAACTTAGATATTAATATAGTATGAATGACAAATGCAACAGGTGTACACCAAACTCCAAGTCCAAGCTTTTCATTCAGATATAAGAAATCAGTCTTCCGATTGCCTCCGTGACTTGCTGTGCCCCTGTTAAGTAAAGACAGAAGACTGATTGGTTGATTTGTGTAGTTAATGTAATGTGCAGCTCCTGCCTCGCTACCTTCGCGATGGTGACACAGTATTTTTTATTTTTATTTATTTTTTTATTTATTTGTGTGCATCTGTGTTTGTGCGAAAGCAAACACATTTATATAAAACGACACTTTACAGGTGTGAAGATGACATCAGCCATTCGAAGCTGTGTGTGTGTGTGTGGAAGCAGGGGGGGGTAGGAAGTAGGGAAGGGGCCATTGGATCCCCACTTTACACCCCTGGCCCACATTCTTTTTAAGTCGTGGATCAGTATCTCAAGTTTTTAATTTGTTTTTATTTCCTTTGATGTCATTACCTCTGTGTTACACTTTTAAACACAATACCTAGAGAAGACATTGGGCAATCTGGAAAATTGCTTTGTTGTGGTGGAGTGATGCCTGAAAAATATCAACAAATAATCAGCCAAATTCTAAATCATTGGCCAACATATTGTTTACCAGTTGTGTGCCGAGAGGCAGTTAGAATCAGCAAGAAAGGCATGAAACAAAATAAAACTGCTAATAGTCATATAATCAAGAAGACAATTACCATTTGCATCTCATCTTTACTGTATTCATTTTCACACTTAACTGTAGATCGATCATTTATTTTCTTCTTTGAAACCTTGAATTTTACCCCTAAGTGAATTAGACTCAGTCCTGTCTAGTTATCGTGTTTCAAAGTGTTCTGTGTATGATTGTAATTCATCGACTGGAAGTGCCTCGTGATTCAGATCAATAAAAAGTACATGTAATTATGTAAAGACTTTTTCTTCCTTGCTCGTGAGTACGTGGCATAACTGAATGCACTGAACCTGCTGCGCAAGTGAGCAGAAAAACAATGTGTGGCAGTATTGACCTTAGTTCCATCATTTTTATTTTCTCGCCCGCTGAGCAACAAAACTTATGACCAGTGATAAGTTCTACTTCAAATTAAAAGTGTGGAAAATCAAAACAACACACAGCGACAAACAAAACATAAAAATTGCATTACCTACAATGCGCACACAGATGCTCACACAAACACACCCAGAGTATAGGTGGCATCTGGTGGTTATATTGTATTTGCCTTTTAAGTGACTAACAGCTGTCCCCTGGTTGATTCCTAATTAGAAAGCTATTGATTACGCTCAATACCAAACTTCCACTTTAGGCCTGATGAGCAAACACAACAGATGTTTCAAAACATCAATACGGGAGTCATTATTTAATGAATGCCATATTTTCACTTAGTTTTAGTATCCTATTTCAAAACATAAGTACCAACCCTTTCCAATATTAATGAGCTGCAGGCGCCACCACAATTTGAGTCCAATGTTGCAGTTTAAAAACCAGCAGTTTTAGGTTTCGGTTTCTTTAGCAACTAAAAAGAACAATTAGAATTCTAGCCAATGTTTTTGAATGGCCGAATGTTGCACATTCTGCACAAAATCTGCTATGTAATCCAGTGGGATTAAAATCATCAGCTAATGTTGGAGGTGCTTGTAGTGCTGAAACATTCAATTAATCAAT